>NC_056743.1:1940370192-1940442692 GCF_019279795.1 Protopterus annectens
TTTCACTCTTTGATCTCAGCCAGAAGTGCTCTTTGCACCTGCAATGTGCCCAGTAATAACTCCTAGAGGGTTACAAGTATTGGTAATATATCTAAATACAACTGTAGATTATTTTTTATAAGACCCATTGCTCCTACTACTATTGAAACTGTCTAGGTATCTTTGTTCCACATTGCTCTTGTTTCTGCCTGCAGATCCTGATATTTTATGACTTTGTGTCTCTCTGTAAACAGGACACTGTAGTCACTGGGTGTGGGAATTTCAGTGATCAAAACTACTTTTGTCTTCTTTTCTTAGACCACTGTATATCCGTTTTTCTAGCATTTATCTTTTGATCTGTTGATAATGGGTGATCCCATGTGATATAAACTTCATCATTTTCTATGATGCTTTGTGGCTCATGTTTCCAGTGTTTTTCAGCTACTTCAGTACCATAATGTTTGCACAATTCCCAGTGCAACAATCTTCCCACATTATTATGCCTTTAGTATACAGTCCTTCAGCCATTAGTATGTCACAACCAGCTCTTCCTATAAGGGAACCTGAATGTTCCAATAAAACTACTTAGAACTTAACTGTTTAATTTACATTTGCCAGTGGCAATAGTGGAACATGAAACAAGAGACAATGCTGCAACCAAATGTTACTAAAGGACATACAAAGAATGGGATACCTTACTCTCCAAAATAGGAAATGTTATGCTGTACAGCCTGGAATGGAACCATCAAATATAGACTGAAGACAGTCAACATAATTTTCCACATTACTGGCTTGATAAAAGAGGTGGAGAAAGAACAGTTGTGTAAGTAAACTTACCATCACAACAGATGTTCGAACAGATCACTGTTCCAGTAGCCTGAGCTGCATGGGATCTATCCCACCAAGGATCTGATGTCTGGCCTGCTTATGGAGCTTTAGGGCATCTTCCATGTACCCATACAAACATTAGAACTAGGGGGTGAGCCAGTATAAAATCAGATGTATGGGTACCAAGAATCAGAGCTTTCTTACCCCAGAAATAAGAAAGGCTAGTGCCCTGACAACAAAGAATGTGTTAAGAGAATAGGGGAAGATAGGTGCCCCCACCCTGAAAAATATAAGACAAAGAGGGGAAACGATAGAGGGAGGGTGTTTATACTGCAACAGTGATCTATTAATTTACTGTTATAGTAAGCTTACTTATACAACTGTCCTTATGCTCACTATTAGATCACTTTTGCAGTAGCCTGACCTACATGATTCGAATACCAAAGCTTAGAAAGAATGGGAGGTGGTAGTAAGATCAGAGTCCGGGATCTCCTGGGGCATAGTCCGAGCAAACCCTGCCCTGGCTTTAGAAAAAAAATCAGTTTTATAGTGCTTGGTAAAAGTATGAAGGGAAGACCAAGTTGCTGTCTCTACAATATTTCTAGATTTCACCCCTTTCCAAAAAAAAGCAGTTGAATTTGCCAAAACTCTGATATATTGGCCTCTGACTTTGCCTGGAAGTGTTTTGTCATGGTATGAATAACAAAACTGAACTGCATGGGACAACCATTTGGAAATAGCTTGTTCTGACACTAATTGTCCCTTTTTCTTGCCTTCATGGGGAAATAACTGATTAGAATTTTTGAAGCTTTTTGTTCTGTTGATTTACTATTTGAGTTGTCTATGGACATCTAGAGGGCCTAGAATTGTTTCTCTCTTATTTTTTGCATCTGAACAGAAAATAGGCAAATGAATAGACTGATTCAAAGCAAACTCCGAAACCACTTTTGGCATAAAAGAATGGTTGTTTCTTAAGGATTACCTGATCTTTGTGAAAGATGAGATCCAGCTGAATCATCAGTTTTTAACCCAAATATTCTTCTAACAGAAGTCAGGGCAGTAAGTAACAGTTTTCCACGTATAGAACTTTAAATCAGCCTTGTGAGCTAGCTCAAAAGGAAACAGTGTAAATTTCTCCAGCACAAAATTTGATACCCTTTTTAGAAACTGTTTCTTTCCAGATGAAGTAGAAAGGGTAGGTGGGAGGGTCCATAGACCGACAAGGAGAGTTGGCTCAAAGATGAATCTTGGTGGAAGAATAAAAAAGGCCAGAGGATAACAACGCATGCAAATATTGTAGAATCAAAGATGTATAGACCTTAAAAGGATCTTGGTTCTTGGAATGACACCAACTACAAAATCTTTGACAGATATATATATAATTTTCTCATTGCAGGTTTCTTAGCCTCCCTTAATAACTATTGCACATCCTCAGAGAAGAGGTGCCTACAGGGTATCAGCCTTCTAATTCTGTTATCTAGAGAGTGAGCTGTAAAAGTTGAAGGTTGGGATGAATGAAAAAAGCTCTGTCCTGTGTAAGCAAATCCATCCAGTGAGGAAGTTTGGGGTAATTGTCCTTGGTTTGGCCATTTTCAGATGAAGTGAGATTGAACCGCTGTTGTTTGGGCCAAAAGGCAGTTGCCAGTTTCATCTCTGAAGAGCCTTTCTAAATCTTTAGAAGACCCTGGGTGTCAGAAGAAATGGTGGTGGAGAGCCTTTCTAAATCTTTAGAAGACCCCGGGTGTTACAAGAAAGGGTAGAAAAGGATAAAAGAACATTCCTGAACATGGGAATGAAATTGTAGCCGTCTTCCAGAACTTTGTGCAAGGAGTTTTTCCAGCAGAAATTATTTAACTACCTGTTGTGAATGGAGGCAAACAGAATTACGTAAGTAGTTCTCCACAGGAGGACAAGTTTCTGGAAGACTCCTGGGTACAACTTCTATTTGTGAGAGTCTGTCTTGATCCTACTCAACTTGTCTGCTACAACATTTTGCTCTGATAGCAGGTTAGCAGCCTGAATGGATAGGCTAACACAGGTAGTCTGCAAAGGCAGTAAAGTACAGTTGTGAGTAAGTAAACTTACCATAACAGTAGATGGTTGAATGGTCACTGTTGAAGTAGCCTTAGTTATATGGGTTATATCCCGCAAATGATATAACAGCTGGTCAGCTTCCAAAGCTTCAGAGCTCCCTCCATGCCCCTAAATGGATAGCCAGCTTCAGGTGAGCTGATTAAAAAGACAGGTTTGAGTGCCAAACCCTTCAGATCTTTCATGCTAACAGAGAGATGGAGGCTGTCCCTAGAAGGACAATGCTAGGAACAACAAAAATAAATATCCACACCCTGGCATAAAGAAAACACACACAAAAAACAAGGGGGGTGGAGGGAGGGAGTAGCTACTGCACCAGTGAACATTTAAACATCTACAGTTATGATAAGTTTACTTATAATTCCACAACTGCACTATGTTCATCATACTGATCACTGCTGCAGTAGCCTTAGCTATATGGGTAGATTAGCCTAGCTCACTACATTTGTGAGGTGGAAGGAGAAGGTCCAGGAGCCTCTGGAGAATGGTCCTAGTAAAGCATGATCTAAACCTAGAGAAGAAATTAAGCTTGTAATGCCTTTTAAACATATCTACAGGTGATCAAGTTGCTGCTTCTAGAATGCTTATAGAATCCAACTCATTCCAGAAAGCCATAGATGAAGCCAAGGCCTTGGTAGAGTGGGCCTTGACCCTGCCTGGAATAGTTTTGCCATGGCGAGTATAACAAAAGGTAATACCTTTGACAATCATTTGGGAATAGTCTGTTTTGATACAGGTTGCCCCTTCTTAATTTCACAAGACATGAACAATTAAACTGAAGATCTGAAAGATTTATTTAGATAGTACCTAAGTTATCTGTTGAAATCCAAAGTATGGAGTGTCGCTCTCCTACTTTGGATACAATAGAAGAGTCTTTGTGGGTTTATTTTACACAAACACATCATGATAGAAGTTTACTGACTTTAACTTAAGTAACTTATAGACAAACTAACTACTGCAATCATACATGCTCACTCTCTGGCTGCACTCTCAAAATGACACTGGGAATAGCACATGCCCAGTATTTATATGTGCATGCTCAGTCCTTGATATGTTTAAGCACATACACTCTGATCTACATTCTCCCTCTTTGAGAACTAGATCATGCAATGTTAGGAATGTATTTGGCATGCAGATATCACAGGTAGTTTTCTGTCATGCACTGATACAAGACTAAGTATATATATATATATATATATATATATATATATATATATATATATATATATATATATATATATATATATATACAGTTAGGACCATGTTGCTGCATATTTCACATATTTCACGCTGGGCCTGAATATTCGACCATATCGTGTGACATAAAATTGAGAAATTGGTTTTGCAACTAGAGCGGTCTCTGCAAAATGTTCAAGCTTGGAAGTATTTGGAACATCTTCAGGAATAGAAGTAGAGGTTGAAACACACACTGGGACTGAAACAATGTTTGGTTTGTTGTGAGGTCTAGAGTCTGTACCATAGGAACAATGCTGCGATGATGATTCTGGCACAGGAAGAAGATGCCTGCTGTTTCTCCTGTATTCCACACCCTCAGACTCTACAAGGTAGGATCTTGGCTTGGCACATACACCTGTAACTTGACCAATCTGGTTGAAACCTTTTGTCATTTGTATTCTCACTGTCTCTCCTTCCCTCAATGGAAGAAGAAATTTGCTCGATTTATCATAACGAGACTTCTAGATAGAATGCTTCTTGAATAATTCAGCCTTGATGGTTTTGTTGTTCTTAGCTTTAGGCCTCAATAAACTGGAACTAATAGGTAGCACTGTTCTGGTTTGACTGGATAGAAGTCTTTGAGCAGGTGAGCCAAGAATGTTGTCATGGAGTATTCTTCTGAGATTAAGTAAATTCAAAAGACATCGGTATTGTCACGCTTTGACCTTTCAAGTAATTTCTTTGCACTCTGCACTGCACGTTCAGCTAGCCCATTTGACTGTGGATATTCAGAACTGCTAGTAACATGTACAAAGTCCCATTCGTTTGCAAATTTTTGAAACAACTGACTAGTAAATTGGGTACCATTGTCAGAAATAACTTTGTGTGGACTACCATGGACTGAGAAATGATGTTTCAACTTGGTAATAACAGTAGTGGATGCTAGGTTAAGTAGTAAGTCAATCTCAAACCAATTCGAATAAGAGCCTACCAAGTAGTGTTGATTGCTCCACTCGAAGATATCAGTGGCTACTGTCGACAAAGGTAGTTCAGGACCTTGACTTAGCTGAAGTGGTTCTCTTTGCAGATGCGGTCTAGTACTATTGCGTAATGAGCAAGAAGAAAGAACTGCATCAATGTCTTTCAGTAACGAAGGCCGAAACACTAGTTCCCTCGATCTTCTCTTAGCGGATGCGGAAGCTGGGTGACCTCAGTGCAAAATCTGGATATATTCATGTTGTAAGGAAGCAGGGACAGCAATTTTAGGACATTTGAAAATAATGCCATCTTCCATCAACATTTCAGCTCTGTAAGGAAAATAGGTTTGCACTTCAGGTGGTACACTAGAGTGCTTTGATGGCCATCCAACATTTATGTAGTGACTGAGTTTTTGCAAAATTGGATCAGTCTTTGTGTGATCTCTTAACTCATCTAACCTAGTGGTTGAAAAGTTACACACTGTCATCACGTAAAAGTCAAAAATCTTTGCTCCAAGCTGTTCTGTCATATTTCTGGGTGACCTGGATAAGGTATCAGCCAGATAGAGTAGTTTGTCTTTCACAATTCTGAAATTGTACTTTTGCAATTTGCGCATCATTCTTTGTATTCTCGCTGGAGTTGAATGCATAGGCTTCTTTAGAACAGTAACTAGAGGTTGGTGGTCAATTTCAATCTGAATAGCTCAACCATAAATATAATCATGAAACGTGGAACATGCAAATGCTATTGCCAAAAGTTCTTCCTCAATTTCAGCATATTGCATTTTAGTTTGGGTAAGTATTCTAGATGCATAGGCTACTGGTCTGCCATTTTAAAGAATAACTGCACCAAGACCAGATTTGAAGCATCAAAGGAAAGAGTGACTGGTTTACTCACATCATAGTATCTTAATATAGGTGGGGTGGCAATTTCCTGCTTAAGGTCTTCAAATGCCTTCTGGTGCTGTTCTAACCATGACCATGTGACATTTTTGCATGCCAGCTCTCTTAAAGGTGCTGTCAACTCACTGAAGTTAGGTATAAACTTGCCTAAATATTTGACCAGGCCTAGGAAATGCTGTAGAACTTGAACATTATCTGGTGCTGACATCTCAAGAATAGCTGCTTGCTCGGTCGGGTCTGTTCTCAAGCCAGTATAAATAAACGACCTACATATGTAACTTCTGGAAGCCTGAATTTGCACTTCAGAGGGCTGAGCTTTAAGTTCACTTCACATGCTCTGTCTAGAACTCTCTTGAGGTTTCTGTCATGCTCTGCTTCACCATTGCCTCCAACCAATAAATCATCTACTACTATGCAACAAGGATAATCCGAAAAAATTTGCTCCATTGCACGCTGGAAAACTTCACTTGCAGAATTTATTGCAAATGACATCCTTAGGAATCTGTATCTGCCAAACAGGGTACCAAAAGTAGTTAGTTATGAGGACTTCAAGCATCACTTGCCAAAATGAACTTTTTGCTTCCAAAACAGAAAAAACAGTGGCATTTGGTATTAGAGCTGCGGCCTCTTCGAATGTGCGCATTGGTGATGCGGTCTCTTCAATGCCTTGTTCAAATCTCTTGGGTCACTACACATTCTGATTTCATTTCAGCCTTTTTTGTGACCTGCTGCCATAGGCGACACTCATTCAGTTGGTTCTGTAACTGGATAAATTACACCTTGCTGCACCATTTTATCCAAATGAGCCTTAACTTTATCTTCCATAACTATCAGAACTCTTTTCGCTGGTCTGACTACTGGAGTGATCTCTGGGTCTAACTTCATATAATACACAACTGGAGGTTTGCCCAACTTGCCATCAAAAACATCAGCATACTCTGAGAAAATGGCTTCAGAAAAAAATGGAATTAGGATATGCACTTATGTGATGAACTTCTTTGATAAAAGAAAGCAGGTTCATTCTCAAACTGTCTTTGAGACCCAATAATGACTGTACTGGTCTTCGGACTACACAGAATAACAAGTTGTAACAGTTCCTGGCCAAATAACATGAAAGCATCACTGAGCCTTCGGTTGAATTTCTTCCCCTCCATAAGCAACAAGTTTCGCGCAACTTGCCACATTGAGTTGCTTATTAGTTCTCACTTTAGCAAATGTGTCTGCAGATATAACATTACACCTTGTACCAGTGTCTACTTTAAGCTCTACGGATTTACCATTGATCTGGACTGTAAAAAACACTTCATTCTTTGCCAATAAATTCACTGTATGAACTCTCTCACCAATTACTGATACACCATCTACATAGAAAGTTGACTGCTGCGGATCTACTTGATCGACTCGCTTTTTTGTGTGACCATTCTTTACAAATGTGTGGGGTATACTTGATTTGCAAAACATTTGAAAATTGTTCCATTTTTTACACTTGTGGCATTGCTGACTGAATGCTAAGCACTTCTCTCTTTTAGACTCATGATTAGCACCACAATTGCGACAGTTAACAATAAAGCTAGACTTGGGTTTGACTGATTCACGTTTGTACTGCACTGAGGGATATACCCCTTTAACTGAACTTGTCTTAGAACTTGCTGGAAAGCTATGGGGCTTCCCTGGTGAGCTAGCTAGGGCTGTGGCTGCCATGTGCTTAGGCCTACTTCTATTTGCTACATGTTGCATGCTATCCACATTTGCTCTGGAGCCTGCTAAAACTATGCTCTTGTCACTTGCAAGCATACTTGTGTGTTTTTCTGTAACTTCATGGATCTGGCAAATCTCAATAGCTTTAGTCAAGGTTAAATCATTGTCATGAAATAAAATCTTTCTCACAGCAGCACTATTAATACCACACGAGTCTGTCCTTTATTAACTCATCTTTTAAGTCACCAAACTGACATGTTTTGGCTTTGTTTCTCTGGTCAGTAATATAAGCTGTAAAAGTATCCCCTGGTTTCTGATCTCTCATGTAAAACAAATGCCTCTCTAATGTAATATTTGTCTAGGGGGTTACACATTTCTCTGAACTTGTGCTTCAAACACTTAGGGTCTTCCCTTGGTTCAGCCTGTACAACAATACAATGATTTTCACCTTCTCCCTCATATACTGCTGGTGCATACACAACTGAACGTTCTCTTTCTACGGCCTCTGACCCTACCAAGTTTAGTAAAATGAATGCCCTGGTGCATGCATCTTTATCTGAATAAGCTGCTTGTATAAAAATAATGTACTCTTGCTCAAATATTCTCCAGTTGCCTGCAATATTCTGATCAAATAGAAGTGGTAAGGGTTTTCAAAATCCGCCTGCTATATTAACACATACCAGTGAAGGGTTTTGCAAATAAGCACAGACACATACACATATACCAGATGTTTATGCCAGTATTCGTAACTTTGCCCAGTAGCACAACAAGCCTCTGCATAATTGAACTTTGCAAAATAAGTCTCACGGACACTGTAATACTCTAAAATTTATTGTATTGCAAGAAACCACCTCTTATTAGTATAAGAAACATATCAGATAACTGCATGATGCAATCCTCTGTGTAACTGTACTTTTCAAAATATGTCTTTCAGGCACTGTAATGCCTTAGAAATTACTGTATTGCAAAAGTAACTTATCATCATGTTAAGAAATTTTCAAATAATTGCATGATGTGAATGAACTGGGCAAGAAGAGCTCAGAGTCAATAACATTTCACTGAAATTTCCCCCAAATGGCGGTACCTTACTAGGCAATTCTTTACAGTGAAAAAAACACTCTATAATGGTAGCACTTTGCAAACAGACACACCCAGCACAAGAAACCTTTCAAAATGGCTGTAACTTTGACTGTACCTTATGAAATAGCTGCACTTTGCACAGAAATAAACTCTTCAGAATACATGCACAGTAATAAGCACACACTGTAAGCAGTTTTACACACTTTGAGACACTTCGAATAACTCTAGTTATGCCCTTGATTCAATACGAAGCTGTAGTTATGCCAAAACACTGCACTTTGCCAAAAAACATGCAGTCGCCTTGCTTTATTTATGCTTAATTTGCCCTTTTTTTGGCCCTATTATATTCGTTTTGCTCATTTAATCTCTTTTCATGCCCACTGTATTTTTCTTGTGCTCATTTTACTCTAAACATGCCTGTTTTGCCTCCCGCTTGTCTAATAATGTGGTTTGTGCCCTTGTAGTGCTCCGTTTTATTTTTTTTTTACAAAATAAGCAGTTTGCGCAAATTCTCATTACCTTCGATTCTTTTCTGGCTCTTTTTCATGCTCATTTCTCTTACTTTACCTTCACTGTCATCTCTGCACCTCATGGCTCCGAATATCATTCTTTGTGATCCCAGTTCTGACACCATGTCGCTCTCCTACTTTGGACACAGTAGAAGAGTCTTTGTGGGCTCTGTTCAAGCAGCTTTATTTTATACAAACACATCACGATAGAAGTTTACTGACTTTAACTTAAGTAACTTATATACAAACTACTGCAATCATACATGCTCACTCTCTGGCGGCACTCTCAAAATGGCACTAGGAATAGCACGTGCCCGATATTTATGTGCGCACGTTCAGTCCTTGATATGTTTCTTAAAGATGCAGCACATACACTCTGATCTACATGGAGTATCCTTTCTCCCTCGTTGTTAGGTTCAGGAAAGAAAATTGGGAGATGAATATTTTATCTTAAAGTAAACTTGGATACCACTTTAGGAATAAAATGATTAGTTCTCAAAGAAACCCTGTGAAATGAGATAGGGCTGACACACCATAAGGGCTTGCAACTCAGATACCATTCTTGCAGATGTCAGCGCAATCAGTAAAACTGTTTTCCATGTTAAGAACCTCAAGTCAGCCAGATTAGCTGGTTCAAATGGAGCAAGTGTTAGTTTCTATAATACAAAATTAAGATCCCAAGAAGGGCTCACCAGGTTTCTTTGACACCTCTTATGCAAAATTTTTTTCACAAACTTTTTGACAACAGAATGTATTGAAAGAAAACATGCTGAAATTTCTTAAAATTTAACCTTGACAGAGGAGTAATAAAGGTCATAGGATAACAACTCACACAACTATTGTAAAAGCAGACACCAGCTAGCCATGAATGGGTGCTGGTTATGTTGTCAGCAACAATTAAAAACAACTTTCCTGTCACTAATGTATGATTTTCTAGTTGTAGGTTTTCTTGCCTCCTAAAGGCTGCACATCCTTAGTAAACAGGTTCCTGAAGGGAATTAAGACCATATCATCCAGGCAGTCTATTGAAGTTGATTAGGGACGGGGTGTATCAGACACCTGTGTTCTTGTATGAGCAGAGTCAGTCTGTGAGGAAGCTTATGGTAATTGTACCTGGTAATCTCCAAAAGAAGGGAGAACAGCAGTTGTCTGGGCCAGAAGGGAGTCACCACAATGATCTTGGGAGGATCCTTCTGAATATCAGCGGAAAGAGTGGAAAAACACAGGAACATTCCTGTCAAAGAAAGAAAAGGCATCGGTCTTGCAGGCCTTCTTGCATAGAGTCATGGAACAGAATTTTGCCAGCTGAGTGTTCAAAGAGGAAGCAACTATATCTGCTTGAGGAACTTCCCACAGATGGATCAGATCTTGGAAGACCCCTGATCTAGTTTCCATTTTTGAGGGTATGCCCTTATCCTGCTTAGCTTGTCAGCCACACAGTTTTGCTCTGATGGAATGTAGGATGCCTGTAGAGTGAGACTGAGCTGTGAAGTTATATCCCAAGCTACAATGGCTAGCCTGCAACAGAGGTATGACCTACTTCCCCCTTGCTTGTCGATGTACCAAATGACTGTGGTATTGACAGTAACCACCTAAAGAGGTCCATTAACAGAGTTACCTGCCTTAATCTGGGCATGTATCTCTTTTTATATTTATATGCCTGAGTCTCTGCTTGGTGTCCCATGCACTTTGGACTTTTATCCTTCTCAAAATTGCTCCCCAGGCAAAGTCCAAGGCATCTGTGATGACTGACTGCTTTAGAGCAAGGACGGAGAAGGAGAGACCTGGATTTAGGGAAATTTGCTATCTCCACCAAGTGATCTCTCTTCTGGCAAACACCAGCTGAGATTTGAAAAGATAAAAGGTGTTGATGCTGGGACCGAAGAGATTTCCAATACCACTGTATCTTTCTCATGTGGACTCTTGCCAGAGGCATCATGTGAATCATAGATGCCATGAGATCCAAAATCCTGAGGTATTCCCTCACAGTGACTGAAGTCTGAGTGGAAAACCTTATAAATAGCTATAGATGTAGATCGATTTTTTCCTGTGGAATAAAAGCTGAAACCCCAGAAACACAATCCTGTGTGAAGGAGTTACAAAGACTTTTGCATGTTCTCTTGGAATCACAGCTTTTGTAAAAGATGTCTCATCCAAGTAATGGATTCTTGACACTTTGAAAATGACTCTGGAAAGATACTGAAAAATGTGGTTACCCTGTAGCCTGCAATTAGCTATAACTGGTGCTAGACACTTTGTGAACATTCTTGGTGCAATGGATAGTCCAAACGGCAAGCCAGAGAACTGATTATGCAATCCAGACACACAAAACCTTAAGAAACGCCTGAAGTCTGGATGAATAGGGATGTGATGATAAACATCTTTTAAATCTAGTGTTACCAAGAAACTTGAATGAAGAAGAACAGGTAATAGCTGTGAAGTGACATCATTTTGAACTTGGGCACTATCACAAACAGGTTTAAGAAAGAAAGAAATATCTAAAGCTGGTCTCCAAGCATTTTCTTTCTTTGGCAATAAAATATCCTTAAATAAAAACCTTTTCCAAACTGGGAAGGAGGAAATGGTTCTAGCATTCATTGAGACAGCATGGATTGAAGGACAGGGGGAGCAGAAGAGTCTGTTCTTGGGGTGAGGAATTACCCTGCTATCCATAACCTTGATGAATGATCTTTAGAAAGCATTTGTCTGAAACGTTCTGTTATCAAAGAGAAATGTGGAGATTCAGACTTTCTAGAAGGGAAAGGGACTGTCGGGGTGTGAGGGGGTACAAGGCCCCATAAACAGTCATTCTGACTTGTTGGATTGTCTTAGCTTTTGTGGGGTTCCTGTATTTTTGGAACCCTCATGACATTTCTTCTTAAATGTCTGTTTACCTGCATTTTGGTGAGACTGTTTATTTATTTATTTTGCTGAAATTGGATGAAGGGTTAGAAAATACCCTGGAAAAAGGACGGATTAAAAAGTCTTAGAGATTCCCTGAATCAGTTTACTGATTTCTTCACACATTTTGATCACGTCTGCAGCAGAGGGACCAGGTTCTAGGAATGTAGCCAGGCAAACTTCCTGAGAACAGTACCAGTGGTCATACACAAACTGTGAACAATGAGTTGTGACCTGTAGAATGGAAGGAAGTAAATCATGTAAAGCAGATTTTTCTTCACAAGACGAATCTGCAGAGAAAACATTCCTCATACTTGCAGAATTAGTCAGAATAAACTGTTACACAGGAGCCTGATGATTCAAACTCAAAAATCAAAGTTGCAGAAGCATACACATTTTCCCATACTTGTCAATAATCTTCCCATCCTTGTCAGAAAGACTAGGATTTGAATTAACTAAATGTTTAGCAGCAGCGGGATTAACTAAAGCTATTGCAGCTTGGTCAAGTTTGGGATGAGTTTATAAAAACTTAAAAGACTGAGGAACTTTTTACATTCTAGCTGCCTTTTTGGGGGAAGCAAGTTGATTTTCAGGAAAATTTCAGGCAATGATGCACACACATCCTCCAAAGCTGATAGAATTGGTGGAATGGATGAAGGTTCTGGAAATTCCTTCTGTAACAGCTCATAGTATTTTCAGTTGGACCAAGTAACCTCAGTGTTCTCACACTGAAAACACTGGCACATTCTGGAAATGGTCTCAGAAAAAGGGAAACCCTAACATTCTGAGTCTGAATCAGAAATCTGAGGAGAAAACCCTGTACATGTTTCTATCCAGATTCAGAATCCCTTTTTCTTTTACCAGAAACCACCTTATAAGAAGGATCACTAGCCTGAATTAAACCTGGAGTCAGCTCCAGTAAACGACTCCTGTCTAAGGAAATTTGAGGAGGAGTAGATACATGTTTAGTTTTCTGTTTCTTTTTGACAGGAAGATAGGACTAACAATGTTATTACTGGCAGTAGCAACTTCCCCAGGGATGGGCACAACATACTCACCAAAACAATGAAGTCTTCCCTGTTTCCTCTCCCAGGACTGACATGAATGGCTCTCTCTTGTCCACTAAGGGGAAACCAACAGTCGCAGTGTACGTGGCTAACTCTTGGTCCATAGTGGCTGTAGGTTCTACGCTCGAGGGATCCAAGCTAAAATTTGAGTGGTCTGAAGAATCGGCTTTGGCCACAGCAGAGTCATCCACCTGCGGCTGAGGCAATTTCTTCATCTGCATTGGTGGCAAAGATTGTCTGCTTAGCTTTTTCTTATTGAAACTGGAAGAAGGACCAACTGTAGGACATGTAGTTTGTGCCATGGTCAAGCCAAAAATGGTGCCTCTTTCCCAGGGAAAACAAGCAGTACAAGCTGGTAAAAAATTGAAAGTAATTAAAAACTACTTTTTCCTCACAAAAACACAGTAAAAACCACTTTAAAGCACATTGCCTGCTCCACAGAAAAAAAAATCAACTACTTTAAACAACTTTTAAACTGACAGGAAAAAGTGTGTTGTAGTTTAAAAGTACAGTCAAATCTTGTGGCAGTCTGTTAAATTGAAACTCCTAGCTTCAAAATAACTTTCCTAAGTGGGAAAGTACATTAGAACAATACATTTTTTATGTGGAATGTATTTCCCTAAAGGGAACTTATCTGCCAGCAAAGGAACACCACAAGCCAAATGTTAATCCTTGAATGCCCACAGAGGGGCGCTGTCTTCAACAGCGTGCTTGTAGCCCAAACGTCTTTTTAGTCATCTCAGTTCAAGCTGACTAATGGTTTGGCTGTGTGGAAGGTGTCCTAAAGCTAAGGAAGCTGGCCGTTAGTTATAATCTGTGCAGGATGTAACTCATACAGCTAAGGCTGCTGCAGCAGTGATCAATATGATGAACATCTAAATGAACAAAGGCTAGGAATTTCAACATGAGAAAACATAGAAGTAATCAAATAAGGTTTCCTTGTTCTATCTAATGTGTGCTAAGTTACCTGCTGCACCACAGTACACCTGCTAAAATATCATAATTCCTCCACTACCTACATTTTGAGCTTTTTATGTTTCTGACATCTGTGCTTGAATTTTATTAACACTTCAGTTTCATCAGTTTCTGCCAGGAAGTAGTTCGTGAGTCCTTTAAACTTGTATTCCTTTCCCAGCACATTATAATGCAAAATGCAAAGCCTTTGTGCACCATTAAACATTTGTATCATATTCTTTGTTTTCCTCTAGATCTATAACTCCTTGTGGGAGTGTTGAGACAGGGGATGTATTTCTCCTTTGCCCCTCATCCATAAATCTGGCTCTGTTAGTGATCTGTACTAGAGTAAACCTGCATTGTGTGTATTAATTCCATTTCCCTGAAAGCCACATGCAACTAGATCTCTCCAGGCCATTACTAATACAGCTGCTTTACAAAATGCATATAATCCGAAATAAGTACCCTCTTACATTGCTTTACTAATACTTCCCCATTTACTAAGTGCATTGTTACTGCAGGGTGCACCTGAGAAGGTTTTACAGTGGATCAGTAAACCAGACTAGCTGGCAAATATAAAAATAAATAGTGTTTTTTATTAAATCTGCACTAAAACCAGCTCAAAAGAAATATAAGTACAAGAAATAAATAGGGTGACCCATTTAGGCATTTTGTACTATCATCGGGATTTGACCCACCTATTTTCAGTTTCAGACCAAATATACCCCAACTCATGCACTGTATGAGTCTATATCAAGAAATGGTTCTAGATGATACACTGAGCAGGCCTTACTGGCCCCATTCAGAAAAGTAGCTGTTTTTCAGTAAAAGACTGTCTCAAGAACACACCTTTCAACTGTCCATATTTTTGCAGAATGTCCAGATTTTTGCTCATATTTTCCGCCCTTTCTTGATAAAATTTGTGCTTTTTTGGCAAATCACTGAGGATTGCAATCACTAAAAAAGGACAGACATTTGAATTTTAGTTTATAAGAACATATTTAAACTTTGTCACTATTTTTGAGCCTTTGTCCAGACTTCTTGCACTGAGAGTGAGAGGTATAATCAGGAAACAAAGTCTCTTTTCTGGGCAGTGTTACCCCCATTGGAATTGCCAGTGCATATGCTACCTACTGCATCAGTGGGGGTTTTACCTGGGATAGAGTCAGATAACGTGAAATTATGTCATTCTGCAAGCTACCCCAGCAGTATTATTTGGGTTATTAATTTAAGAACTCTCTGAGAGAGACTGGATATTCTGTATTTTGTCTTTGATCTGACAAGAAGATCCACTTACCACATCTGACTTGTTGCTCTGTAAGTAAGTTAATTAGGGTGAAGTATAGTTTAGATGTTTTCTTTATTTATTTGAGACTGTCCTGCAACATTGTTTTAAATATTTCTTGTGGTTTTGAACTCTGGTGTAACTGTGATTATTTACTGAGTATTTTCCTGTTCTTTTATTATTTATTATTAAATATATTTAAACCTTTCATTGGGGCTGATATTCGTGAGACATATTTAAGTTCTGAGAGTACCTGTATATTTATTTGGTGACACTGTGTAGGCCACTCCTAATACCCTTGCTCTTGGTCAAACTACCATTTGTATTGATAGTAACATTACACAGTAAGATTGGGCAGCCTTTATTAAGGTCCTTAAAGTAGCTGATAAGGATGTGGCTGGTGACAGTGAATAACTACCTTATAGTCTGGACAAAATGGAGCATAGCTAGTAAACCTGTGCCAGCCATTCCCAGATGTGTGTGTCTGTGTAAATCAAACCTCAATGAGTATGTGTGTCAGCTACTTGGGCAGGGACACAAAGCACTGGTTGAACAGAGAGGGTGCTGGAGGTCTCGGCTTGGCCACTCAGCTTAGATCTCAATTCTATAGCTGTGCCAGTAGGGACTCTTATTGGGGATCTGGAAAAAGAGGGAGAAACCAGCCCCAGACTGACTGTGGCCTATGTGTGCTCCTAAGGGAAATTACATTTGATGCTGACAGCTGTATCTGGAAAAACTGTGTGTGTGCTCCTGTCATTCTCCCAATGTACATCCGCCACTATTGTTACTGGTGAGGATTGAGATTCCTTGATTACTGGTCCAGTGGTGGGGCATCTCAGGGAGAATCAAAAAGCAATAGCTGTGGACAACAACCTCAAAACAGTCTGTCTTGGCATGTGTTGTCCTGTTTTGTTTCACCTTTAGAAATAAACATCTGATCTGCCAGTGCCTTCCTAAAGGATTTAGTGCTGTCATAATAGTATCTGAGCTGATTATGCATGTCCAGAGTATGTATCTCGATAGAACACTGGGAGATTGATGGCTTGATTCAAGGTAAACTTTGAAGCAACTCTGGACATAAATGAGGGGTTTGTTCTTAATGAGCTGGTTCAAAAGAAGACATAGTTAACTTCCAGCACGAAATTAAGATTCCCAAGGAGAAGACACATGTTTTCTAGGTAGAATAAGATACATACCGCCACTAAAAACAGAAAAAAGGAGGATCCATGGACAGACATGCTGAAATGGCTACTAGATGACTGCTGATAGAGGAATAAGGAAGACCAGAGGAAAGCAACTCACACAAATATTTAAGAACCAGTAGTATATAATCCCTGACAAGGCCCCGATTATTGGCTAGGCAGTAATTAGAAAATCTCTTCCATTTGTTAACATAACATTTTCTAATAGCAGGTTTTCTTGCCTCCTTCAGTACCCACTGCACATCTTCAGGAAAGTATCTGAACTGAATCATTCAGGCAGTAACTTTAGGTTGATGGAGATCGAGTTGTATCAAATTCTGTTTGTCTTGTTTGAGTAGATCCAACCTGTGAGGAAACTTGCTGTAATTGCCTTTAGCCAGTCCCATAAGAAGGGAGAACCAGTATTGCCTCGACCAGAAGGGAGTCACTACAGTGATTTTTGGAGAGTCCTTCTGAATCTTCACAATTGCCCTAATAATCAGTAGAAAGGTTGGAGAACATACAAGAACATCTTTGAATTTGGGAATGAGAATGCATCTGATTTCCAGACCTAACTGCAAGATGTCCTGTGCAGAATGTATTTAGTTGTCTTTCTTCAAAGAAGGCAAACAGATCTATTTGAGGTGTTCCTCACAACTGGTTCAATTCTTGAAAGATCTATTCTTTCAAATTCCATTTGTGAGGATTTCTCCTGGTCCTGCTCAGCTTATCTGCCACTACATTTTACTGTGATGGAATACAAGATGCTAGGGTGGGGGGTAACCATTGTTGAAGAGCCATCTCTCAAGCCATCATGGGCAGCCTGCATACAGGGTAAGACCTGGTGCCCCCCCCCCACATTCATTTATATACCACATCACTGTGGTGTTGTCTGTAATTACCTGCAGAGATCCGGGGAACCACACATAATAAAGATTTTTTATGGCATGTATCACAGCTAACATCTCTTGAACATTTATGTGTTTTGTTCTGTCTAAAAAGTTCTACAGGCCTTGCACTTTTACCCAATAGAAACTGCTCCCCAGGCAAGATATGAGGCATCTGTTGTTACAGACTGACTTGTGACAGCAGAAGAAAAGGCAAGACCTTGATTTTGAGCTATTTGCTATCTCCAATGGTGCATCTTTTTTGACAAAGTCCAAAATTGGAATCAGAAATTCCAGAGGATGAGAGTGTTGGGTCCACATTTTTTTAAAAGCTACTGGATTTTTCTCAAGTGTAACCTGGTAACAGGACTCATGCTAATCATAGAAGTCATGAACCCTAAGATCCTGATACATTCCCTTGCTGAAGTCTGAGACTGACTGAAGAAGCTCAGGAAAGTTCATAGATAAAACTCCACCTTTTCCTGTGTAAGAAAAGTATTTTGCTGAGAAGTGTTCAGAAGGCAAACCACAAACACAACCCTGTGTGACAGAGTCAAGGAGGATTTTTGAAAAATTTCAGGAACCCCCGTATTGATAAGGAGGAGTACCCCGAATGGAGGGGGGTATCCAATGCCAGCTGTAACCCTCCTGAACCACTTTTATCACCCAACAGTCTGAAGCAATCTCTTGCCAAACGGAAATATTTTGAGCCAGAGTCTGGGACTGATTTAGAAAGACATGGGCCGGAGGGAAGGGGGGAGGGTTGGAGACTGCTGGTGTAGTCATTCTGAAGGCTTAGACTATCCCCCTTTCTGAAAGGATCCATGTTTTTTTGTTCTCCTCCTGCCATCTATTTTTCACTCACTGTTTGCCAAGAGTTGGCAGGGACTGCTTGTTTTGCCTTTTAAAGGAAGGACAGGATTTGACAGAATTGCAATGGGGGACATGAATGATTTTGGAATCTCCCTGAATTAATTTTCCTCTTTCATCAAACTGAGGCCAAACAAAACCTCATTATCTAAAGCAGAGTTTAAAATCTAAGATTTTACTTTATCACCAAAATTGTGGTTATATACCCAGGCATACCTCCTCAAAATTGTAGCAATAGAGGTGGCCTTAGACACAGTATCTGCACAATCATACAAGCTCTTCAAAGCACGTTTAGATACTTGAAGCAGACTTTTATACATATGTATTTTTTATTTTTATTTTTTTTTTTTAGATTTTAGATTATAAATAATACTATTCGGATAGGAGCTACCTTCTGGAGGAATTGTTGCAGAATATTCCCTCAAATTGTCAACACAACTAAGAATAAATTATATGCTTAAGTGGAAGAAGAGAAGATTCTCTCATCAAATGAAATCTGTCCAATACTTTACATTCTTTATCCACAGCAATAGGACTGGTATTGACTACTAGTCTGTTTACAGCTGGTGAAGAGCTCAAACTGGCAACTGGGTCATATCTAAGATGAGAAAACAAGAACTTACTAGCTTGAGGTACTTTATAAAGTCTGTCTGCCTTTTTGGGGACTGACAGTTGAGAGTCAGGGTTACTACAGGCAGCATTAATCCAAGGATGGCAAAATAGGTAGGATGACTGTAGATCGAGGTATATCCCCTTGTAGCACATCATAATATCTCCTTCAGTTCAGGGGATACATCCACTCATTCCTACAAAAGTGTATCATTCATCCATGAAATAGTTTCTGAAAAGGAAAACTCCTCCAAGAGAGCTGGAGGGGACCACTTTCCTCAAAAATAGAGTTTTAGGCTTGAGGGTCTCCAGGAGAAGAAGCCAATCTCTGTCAAAGTCAGAATCCTCTGACAAACCTTCCTCAGGAATTTCTTTATTGAGATTGCACTCTGGTAACTTCTGAGTTCCAGGATTAGCAGCCTGAAATAACTTCCTGGCTAAAGTAAGGAAATCATTTTTATGAACAGACACCATGTCCATAGATGAGAAATGCCTAATCTCCTGGAAGAATACTGACAAAGTGATGACACTTCACCATTGGCAAGAGGTCTGTTTTTTCCCATGTCAGGATCAGACACTGGAACAGCCACAGAGGGCATTGCTGATCCTTGGTCCATGGTGGCTTAAAGGGCTAAACCAGTGGAACCCAGAGTAATAAGTGAGTGATCTGATGATTAAGAGATTGCCCACTACAGAGGCACCCACTAACAGCTGAGGCACTGTCTGAGCCCATGATGGCAGCAAGGGTTCCCTAATGTGTTGTGTTTTTCCTTTTAGGCATGATGGGAGAAGAGACAGCAGGGCTGCAGTAAGTATCCAGCTGTAGCCGATAATGAAGCCAGATTGCCTGTAAGCAACACACACACACACCATTACTCTTCCTCAGGTCCTTTTCAAATGTAAAGCACAAGGACCACACAAATACCCCAGTAAGAACCCAAAGCAACTGTTATAAAGTCTTTTATAAACAGTGGCAGTTTCCTACACATTTATTAAAATATTTCTTTCTCCATATGGTTAGAGCAACCATTAAGACATATATTAGTAGAACTTGAAAAAGGAAATGACAGTTCAGCTAAAATGTGAGTCATTGACAAGCTTAAAATTAGAAATTCAGTCCAAAGAAGGACTGGGAAAATATGGAGGTGGGTGCAAATGAGATACATGGAAGATATAGTTAAGAAAAAATGTTACAGGAACATAAAGTGAGACATGAGAACGAGTGCATGCACAAACAACTAGAAGAAGCAAAAACAAAACAAACAAACAAAAAAGCAGGTGATGCAATATTTAGAAAAAAATTAATGGTAAGTTCAGACTTTAAAGCTGTTATTTGTGCATGTTAACTCAGCAGCCACAAAACCATAAGTACAAAGACTGGCACAACAGAAATTGGATATACTACCTTTAAAGTGAGAGCTACAGCATCTACTAAAGTATAAACATTTCCTGGCAAAGTCATACAAATTATGGAAGGACATTACACTAAATTATATAAACTTGCTAATGAAGTGGAAAACAGAACCACAGAAATGAGACAATATTTACAGGAGTTAAAAATACCTAAAATGACAGAAGAAAAAATCCTCCTTGACAATAATTACCACAGAGAAAAAAAAATAAAGAGGTAATTAAAAATTAGAAAAGAGGAACTGATCCAGCAGAAACAGATTGGATACCAAGAGAAATCTGAATGAATGTAGGAAGGAAGCAGAAATAATAAAAAATGTGGACAACATGTGCATGGTGGACAATTTTACCCCAGTTGCGGAGAAAAGCAATTTTTTTTAATACCAAAATAGGGTAAGAACCCAGTTGACCTGGGATCCTATGGACCCATATTGGTACGTAATCATGATTAAAAGATATTTATGAAAGTATTAGCGAAGAGACTGGCCATATTCTTATCCAGAGTAATACACTTGTATCAATATGGGATTATAGATGGAAAACAAACTTCTGCAAATGTTCACAGGACACAGATGATCCAGAACATGCTGAAATGAATAAAAAGAACTTATAATGAATAGTCTGGATGCTGAAAAACATTTGAACGGGACAGCTAGAGCTTCTTATCAAAAAAAAAAAAAAATTACTGAAATAATATGGATTCCCTTAAAAGTGACTGAGGTAATCTTTGAATATACTACAGAGATGAAGCACCGCGGTGGTGGTGCTGCGGTAGTGTTGTCGCCTCACAGTAAGATGCTGTCCGGTTCAATTCTCTGCTAGAGCGTCTTCTGCGTGGAGACATGCGTGAATGGGCGTACCTTCGTTGAAGGTTGTGCATCAGGGCTGGCAACTCGGCACATAAAAATCAACTGCCAATCATTACTGGACCAGAGTTCCGCTATGGCGACCCCTAACCGGGAAAAGCCGAAAGACACATGAAGGTTGAATATACTCCTGACACAACGCTAGACTAAATCGAAGGGTAGTAATTTAGGGTTGTCTAGAGACAACAGGCAAGGATGACCACTATTACCTCTGTTATTTGAACTGTATTGGAGCCTTTTTATAAAGAAATAAGAGGATCATCAATTAATGGATAAGACTGAAGGGGGGTGGAAGAGAAAAATAGGACTACCTGTGCATGATATCATATGAATAATATATCTGTGCATGATATCATACTAGTAATATATCTGTGCATGATATCATATGAGCAATATATCTGTGCATGATATCATATGAATAATATATCTGTGCATGTTATCATATGAATAATATATCTGTGCATGATATCATACAAGTAATATATCTGTGCATGATATCATACTAGTAATATTTCTGTGCATGATATCATACAAGCAATATATCTGTGCATGATATCATATGAATAATATATCTGTGCATGATATCATACAAGTAATATATCTGTGCATGATATCATACGAGCAATATATCTGTGCATGATATCATATGAATAGTATATCTGTGCATGATATCATATGAATAATATATCTGTGCATGATATCATACTAGTAATATATCTGTGCATGATATCATACTAGTAATATATCTGTGCATATCATACTAGTAATATATCTGTGCATGATATCATACTAGTAATATATCTGTGCATAATATCATACAAGTAATATATCTGTGCATGATATCATACGAGCAATATATCTGTGCATGATATCATACTAGTAATATATCTGTGCATGATATCATACTAGTAAAATATCTGTGCATGATATCATACTAGTAATATTTCTGTGCATGATATCATACGAGCAATATATCTGTGCATGATATCATATGAATAATATATCTGTGCATGATATCATACAAGTAATATATCTGTGCATGATATCATACTAGTAATATATCTGTGCATGATATCATACTAGTAATATATCTGTGCATGATATCATACAAGTAATATATCTGTGCATGATATCATACGAGCAATATATCTGTGCATGATATCATACTAGTAATATATCTGTGCATGATATCATACTAGTAAAATATCTGTGCATGATATCATACTAGTAATATTTCTGTGCATGATATCATACGAGCAATATATCTGTGCATGATATCATATGAATAATATATCTGTGCATGATATCATATGAATAATATATCTGTGCATGATATCATACTAGTAATATATCTGTGCATGATATCATACTAGTAATATATCTGTGCATGATATCATACGAGCAATATATCTGTGCATGATATCATACTAGTAATATATCTGTGCATGATATCATACAAGTAATATATCTGTGCATGATATCATACGAGCAATATATCTGTGCATGATATCATACTAGTAATATATCTGTGCATGATATCATACTAGTAATATAGCTGTGCATGATATCATACAAGTAATATATCTGTGCATGATATCATACGAGCAATATATCTGTGCATGATATCATACTAGTAATATATCTGTGCATGATATCATACTAGTAAAATATCTGTGCATGATATCTTACTAGTAATACATCTGTGCATGATATCATACTAGTAATATATCTGTGCATGATATCATACAAGTAATATATCTGTGCATGATATCATATGAGCAATATATCTGTGCATGATATCATACTAGTAATATATATGTGCATGATATCATACGAGCAATATATCTGTGCATGATATCATACTAGTAATATATCTGTGCATGATATCATACGAGCAATATATCTGTGCATGATATCATACTAGTAATATATCTGTGCATGATATCATATGAATAATATATCTGTGCATAATATCATATGAATAATATATCTGTGCATGATATCATACAAGTAATATATCTGTGCATGATATCATACTAGTAATATTTCTGTGCATGATATCATACAAGCAATATATCTGTGCATGATATCATATGAATAATATATCTGTGCATGATATCATACAAGTAATATATCTGTGCATGATATCATACGAGCAATATATCTGTGCATGATATCATATGAATAGTATATCTGTGCATGATATCATATGAATAATATATCTGTGCATGATATCATACTAGTAATATATCTGTGCATGATATCATACTAGTAATATATCTGTGCATGATATCATAAAAGTAATATATCTGTGCATGATATCATACGAGCAATATATCTGTGCATGATATCATACTAGTAATATATCTGTGCATGATATCATACGAGCAATATATCTGTGCATGATATCATACGAGCAATATATCTGTGCATGATATCATACTAGCAATATATCTGTGCATGATATCATACGAGCAATATATCCGTGCATGATATCATACTAGTAATATATCTGTGCATGATATCATACGAGCAATATATCTGTGCATGATATCATACAAGTAATATATCTGTGCATGATATCATATGAGCAATATATCTGTGCATGATATCATATGAATAATATATCTGTGCATGATATCATATGAATAATATATCTGTGCATGATATCATATTAGTAATATATCTGTGCATGATATCATATTAGTAATATATCTGTGCATGATATCATACAAGTAATATATCTGTGCAAAATATCATACGAGCAATATATCTGTGCATGATATCATACTAGTAATATATCTGTGCATGATATCATACAAGTAATATATCTGTGCATGATATCATACGAGCAATATATCTGTGCATGATATCATACTAGTAATATATCTGTGCATGATATCATACTAGTAATATATCTGTGCATGATATCATACAAGTAATATATCTGTGCATGATATCATACGAGCAATATATCTGTGCATGATATCATACTAGTAATATATCTGTGCATGATATCATACTAGTAAAATATCTGTGCATGATATCATACTAGTAATATATCTGTGCATGATATCATACTAGTAATATATCTGTGCATGATATCATACAAGTAATATATCTGTGCATGATATCATATGAATAATATATCTGTGCATGATATCATACTAGTAATATATCTGTGCATGATATCATACTAGTAATATATCTGTGCATGATATCATACTAGTAATATATCTGTGCATGATATCATACTAGTAATATATCTGTGCATGATATCATACTAGTAATATATCTGTGCATAATATCATACGAGTAATATATCTGTGCATGATATCATACGAGCAATATATCTGTGCATGATATCATACTAGTAATATATCTGTGCATGATATCATACTAGTAAAATATCTGTGCATGATATCATACTAGTAATATTTCTGTGCATGATATCATACGAGCAATATATCTGTGCATGATATCATATGAATAATATATCTGTGCATGATATCATACAAGTAATATATCTGTGCATGATATCATACTAGTAATATATCTGTGCATGATATCATACTAGTAATATATCTGTGCATGATATCATACAAGTAATATATCTGTGCATGATATCATACGAGCAATATATCTGTGCATGATATCATACTAGTAATATATCTGTGCATGATATCATACTAGTAAAATATCTGTGCATGATATCATACTAGTAATATTTCTGTGCATGATATCATACGAGCAATATATCTGTGCATGATATCATATGAATAATATATCTGTGCATGATATCATATGAATAATATATCTGTGCATGATACCATACTAGTAATATATCTGTGCATGATATCATACTAGCAATATATCTGTGCATGATATCATACGAGCAATATATCTGTGCATGATATCATACTAGTAATATATCTGTGCATGATATCATACAAGTAATATATCTGTGCATGATATCATACGAGCAATATATCTGTGCATGATATCATACTAGTAATATATCTGTGCATGATATCATACTAGTAATATAGCTGTGCATGATATCATACAAGTAATATATCTGTGCATGATATCATACGAGCAATATATCTGTGCATGATATCATACTAGTAATATATCTGTGCATGATATCATACAAGTAATATATCTGTGCATGATATCATATGAGCAATATATCTGTGCATGATATCATACTAGTAATATATCTGTGCATGATATCATACGAGCAATATATCTGTGCATGATATCATACTAGTAATATATCTGTGCATGATATCATATGAATAATATATCTGTGGATGATATCATATGAATAATATATCTGTGCATGATATCATACAAGTAATATATCTGTGCATGATATCATACTAGTAATATTTCTGTGCATGATATCATACAAGCAATATATCTGTGCATGATATCATATGAATAATATATCTGTGCATGATATCATACAAGTAATATATCTGTGCATGATATCATACGAGCAATATATATGTGCATGATATCATATGAATAGTATATCTGTGCATGATATCATATGAATAATATATCTGTGCATGACATCATACTAGTAATATATCTGTGCATGATATCATACTAGTAATATATCTGTGCATGATATCATACTAGTAATATATCTGTGCATGATATCATACAAGTAATATATCTGTGCATGATATCATACGAGCAATATATCTGTGCATGATATCATACTAGTAATATATCTGTGCATGATATCATACTAGTAAAATATCTGTGCATGATATCATACTAGTAATATTTCTGTGCATGATATCATATGAGCAATATATCTGTGCATGATATCATATGAGCAATATATCTGTGCATGATATCATACTAGTAATATATCTGTGCATGATATCATACGAGCAATATATCCATGCATGATATCATACTAGTAATATATCTGTGCATGATATCATACGAGCAATATATCTGTGCATGATATCATACAAGTAATATATCTGTGCATGATATCATATGAGCAATATATCTGTGCATGATATCATATGAATAATATATCTGTGCATTATATCATATGAATAATATATCTGTGCATGATATCATATGAATAATATATCTGTGCATGATATCATACTAGTAATATATCTGTGCATGATATCATATTAGTAATATATCTGTGCATGATATCATACAAGTAATATATCTGTGCAAAATATCATACGAGCAATATATCTGTGCATGATATCATACTAGTAATATATCTGTGCATGCTATCATACTAGTAATATGTCTGTGCATGATATCATACAAGTAATATATCTGTGCATGCTATCATACTAGTAATATATCTGTGCATGATATCATACAAGTAATATATCTGTGCATGATATCATATGAGCAATATATCTGTGCATGATATCATACTAGTAATATATCTGTGCATGATATCATACTAGTAAAATATCTGTGCATGATATCATACTAGTAATATTTCTGTGCATGATATCATATGAGCAATATATCTGTGCATGATATCATACTAGTAATATATCTGTGCATGATATCATACTAGTAATATATCTGTGCATGATATCATACGAGCAATATATCTGTGCATGATATCATACTAGTAATATATCTGTGCATGATATCATACAAGTAATATATCTGTGCATGATATCATACGAGCAATATATCTGTGCATGATATCATACTAGTAATATATCTGTGCATGATATCATACTAGTAATATAGCTGTGCATGATATCATACAAGTACTATATCTGTGCATGATATCATACGAGCAATATATCTGTGCATGATATCATACTAGTAATATATCTGTGCATGATATCATACTAGTAAAATATCTGTGCATGATATCTTACTAGTAATACATCTGTGCATGATATCATACTAGTAATATATCTGTGCATGATATCATACAAGTAATATATCTGTGCATGATATCATATGAGCAATATATCTGTGCATGATATCATATTAGTAATATATCTGTGCATGATATCATACAAGTAATATATCTGTGCAAAATATCATACGAGCAATATATCTGTGCATGATATCATACTAGTAATATATCTGTGCATGATATCATACAAGTAATATATCTGTGCATGATATCATACGAGCAATATATCTGTGCATGATATCATACTAGTAATATATCTGTGCATGATATCATACTAGTAATATATCTGTGCATGATATCATACAAGTAATATATCTGTGCATGATATCATACGAGCAATATATCTGTGCATGATATCATACTAGTAATATATCTGTGCATGATATCATACTAGTAAAATATCTGTGCATGATATCATACTAGTAATATATCTGTGCATGATATCATACAATTAATATATCTGTGCATGATATCATACGAGCAATATATCTGTGCATGATATCATACTAGTAATATATCTGTGCATGATATCATACAATTAATATATCTGTGCATGATATCATACGAGCAATATATCTGTGCATGATATCATACTAGTAATATATCTGTGCATGATATCATACGAGCAATATATCCGTGCATGATATCATACTAGTAATATATCTGTGCATGATATCATACGAGCAATATATCTGTGCATGATATCATACTAGTAATATATCTGTGCATGATATCATACGAGCAATATATCTGTGCATGATATCATATGAATAATATATCTGTGCATGATATCATACTAGTAATATATCTGTGCATGATATCATACGAGCAATATATCTGTGCATGATATCATACTAGTAAAATATCTGTGCATGATATCATACTAGTAAAATATCTGTGCATGATATCATACGAGTAATATATCTGTGCATGATATCATATGAGCAATATATCTGTGCATGATATCATACTAGTAAAATATCTGTGCATGATATCATACAAGTAATATATCTGTGCATGATATCATACGAGCAATATATCTGTGCATGATATCATACTAGTAATATATCTGTGCATGATATCATATGAGCACTATATCTGTGCATGATATCATACGAGCAATATATCTGTGCATAATATCATACTGGTAAAATATCTGTGCATGATATCATACTAGTAATATATCTGTGCATGATATCATACTAGTAAAATATCTGTGCATGATATCATACAAGTAATATATCTGTGCATGATATCATACGAGCATTATATCTGTGCATGATATCATACTAGTAATATATCTGTGCATGATATCATACTAGTAATATATCTGTGCATGATATCATACAAGTAATATATCTGTGCATGATATCATACAAGTAATATATCTGTGCATGATATCATACTAGTAAAATATCTGTGCATGATATCATACGAGTAATATATCTGTGATTGATATCATACGAGCAATATATCTGTGCATGATATCATTCTAGTAATATATCTGTGCATGATATCATACTAGTAAAATATCTGTGCATGATATCATACAAGTAATATATCTGTGCATGATATCATACGAGCAATATATCTGTGCATGATATCATACTAGTAATATATCTGTGCATGATATCATACGAGCAATATATCTGTGCATGATATCATATGAATAATATATCTGTGCATGATATCATACTAGTAAAATATCTGTGCATGATATCATACAAGTAATATATCTGTGCATGATATCATACGAGCAATATATCTGTGCATGATATCATACTAGTAATATATCTGTGCATGATATCATACTAGTAATATATCTGTGCATGATATCATACTAGTAATATATCTGTGCATGATATCATACGAGCAATATATCTGTGCATGATATCATATGAATAATATATCTGTGCATGATATCATACTAGTAAAATATCTGTGCATGATATCATACGAGTAATATATCTGTGCATGATATCATATGAGCAATATATCTGTGCATGATATCATACTAGTAAAATATCTGTGCATGATATCATACAAGTAATATATCTGTGCATGATATCATACGAGCAATACATCTGTGCATGATATCATACTAGTAATATATATGTGCATGATATCATATGAGCACTATATCTGTGCATGATATCATACGAGCAATATATCTGTGCATAATATCATACTGGTAAAATATCTGTGCATGATATCATACTAGTAATATATCTGTGCATGATATCATACTAGTAAAATATCTGTGCATGATATCATACAAGTAATATATCTGTGCATGATATCATACGAGCAATATATCTGTGCATGATATCATACTAGTAATATATCTGTGCATGATATCATACTAGTAATATATCTGTGCATGATATCATACAAGTAATATATCTGTGCATGATATCATACTAGTAAAATATCTGTGCATGATATCATACGAGTAATATATCTGTGATTGATATCATAGGAGCAATATATCTGTGCATGATATCATACTAGTAATATATCTGTGCATGATATCATACTAGTAAAATATCTGTGCATGATATCATACAAGTAATATATCTGTGCATGATATCATACGAGCAATATATCTGTGCATGATATCATACTAGTAATATATCTGTGCATGATATCATACGAGCAATATATCTGTGCATGATATCATATGAATAATATATCTGTGCATGATATCATACAAGTAATATATATGTGCATAATATCATATGAGCAATATATCTGTGCATGATATCATATGAATAATATATCTGTGCATGATATCATACAAGTAATATATCTGTGCATGATATCATACTAGTAAAATATCTGTTTGTGATATCATACTAGTAATATATCTGTGCATGATATCATACGAGCAATATATCTGTGCATGATATCATATGAATAATATATCTGTGCATGATATCATACTAGTAAAATATCTGTGCATGATATCATACGAGTAATATATCTGTGCATGATATCATATGAGCAATATATCTGTGCATGATATCATACTAGTAAAATATCTGTGCATGATATCATACAAGTAATATATCTGTGCATGATATCATACGAGCAATACATCTGTGCATGATATCATACTAGTAATATATCTGTGCATGATATCATATGAGCACTATATCTGTGCATGATATCATACGAGCAATATATCTGTGCATAATATCATACTGGTAAAATATCTGTGCATGATATCATACTAGTAATATATCTGTGAATGATATCATACTAGTAAAATATCTGTGCATGATATCATACAAGTAATATATCTGTGCATGATATCATACGAGCAATATATCTGTGCATGATATCATACTAGTAATATATCTGTGCATGATATCATACTAGTAATATATCTGTGCATGATATCATACAAGTAATATATCTGTGCATGATATCATACTAGTAAAATATATGTGCATGATATCATACGAGTAATATATCTGTGATTGATATCATACGAGCAATATATCTGTGCATGATATCATACTAGTAATATATCTGTGCATGATATCATACTAGTAAAATATCTGTGCATGATATCATACAAGTAATATATCTGTGCATGATATCATACGAGCAATATATCTGTGCATGATATCATACTAGTAATATATCTGTGCATGATATCATACGAGCAATATATCTGTGCACGATATCATATGAATAATATATCTGTGCATGATATCATACAAGTAATATATCTGTGCATAATATCATATGAGCAATATATCTGTGCATGATATCATATGAATAATATATCTGTGCATGATATCATACAAGTAATATATCTGTGCATGATATCATACTAGTAAAATATCTGTTTGTGATATCATACTAGTAATATATCTGTGCATGATATCATACGAGCAATATATCTGTGCATGATATCATACAAGTAATATATCTGTGCATGATATCATATGAGCAATATATCTGTGCATGATATCATACAAGTAATATATCTGTGCATGATATCATACTAGTAATATATCTGTGCATGATATCATACAAGGTCAAGGATGTTTGTGCCCTGGTAGGGGAATGGACCAACTGTTTCAAAATGTTGGTATTAACAAAGTTTAGGAATCACTGGGCTTGTGCATTATAAGTGGTGTAGAATTCCCAATCCACAGAGTTGTAGTTGAGATCCCCCATGAATATCATATTGGGATGAACAGTGAGGGACTCTAGTACCTTGAGATAAGGTACCATGGGTTATCTGGGACATAGAGGGGGGGTCTATAGGTTACAAGGATATGGTACAAAACCATGTTTATGGTCAGTTCCACATGTATGAGTTCCAGTGGGTCATACACTTTAACTAGTCTGGATTTGAGGTGGGTTTTAGCATACACTGAGCGTTCTCCACCTTCAGTTCCCTCCTGTGCATTAAGCTTGCATTGCTGGGCTACACTCTCTGACTTTAAACCATGTCTCCATTACTACACAGATGTCTACACTCTCCAAGGAGAGGACAGCTTGCAGGGAGTGGAGTTTCTTATTAAGATTTCTAGCAATGAGCAGTACCACCTTCAGATATTCTTTCATAGGTTCAGCTAAGTTGGTAGGTTTATCAGTTTGACATTGCCTGAAAAGCACTATGGGGTGGATGAGCAGTTCAGATTCAGATCAGGATGCAGCACAACTGACCCGATGTTTGCAGTGACACAGATAGTGGAGAAGAAGCTACAGGTGAGGAAAGAATCCCACTGGGATTTCCTAGACTTGGAGAAAACAAATAACAAGGTCCAGGAAAGATAACTTGGTCAGTCCTGCTATGGTTCAAAGTCTCAGAAACATTGGTAGAACTTCAACAGGCATATACAAGGACCCAGTAACACAATTATATACAGTGCTCTGTCTCTTAGAAGGGTCCCCTGTGGGGTTGGGTGAGCATCAGGGTTCAGCTCACAGCCCACTGCTGTTCATTCTGGTGATGGAGTACAGTAACAAACAGGTTACAGGTGAGAGATCAACATAGTTGCTGTATGTAGACAATGTAGCATTACAGGCAGACTCCAAGTAGGAACTTAGGTTCGTAGATTCATAGGTTCATAGATTAGTACTAAGCTAACTGCCCTTGTGAGCCATTTTAAGCTTAGCCAATTATCCTTTGTGAGACTCAAACCCTGCACCTTGTGTTTGTAAGTCAAACACCTTAACCATTAGGCCATCCTCCCAACCCCAACTTCAGCAAAGGATAGTGAATGTAATGCAAAACTGAAGGTACATGGGATAAAACTGAGTACAGATAAGACAGGTGTAATGGCAGCAAACAAAGGAAATCAGAAGATGAGAACTGAAATAGAAGGGAATATAGTGGAATGGGTTAACAGCTTTAAGTAGCTGGGAGGGGTGGTTGAGGAGAATGGAAGTCTGGATCAGAAGGTCAAAGCTAGAATTAGAGGAGCTGCAGCCAAATGGCACAGAGTGTCGGGTGGGTGTGGTATACAACAAGAATGCCAAAGAAGCTGAAAAGTGAGGTGTACAAAACAGTGGTGAATCAAGTACTACTGTATGGTACAGAAACCTGGGCAGTAGAAGCAGAGCAGTTGCAGATGCTAGGGGTGATGGAGATGAGGTGCCTGAGACAGGTGGTAGGAAGCACATTTTGGGACAAATGATGAAACGAGAGCATCCGATTGGAAGCCTAAGTAGCTCAAACTGCAGCAAAGGTCAAAGTGACAACAGATTACGGTAGTTTGGGAACATGTACAGGAAATTAGGAGTCAGTCTGGGGAAGAAGATTTTCAACAGACAAGAAGAAGAAGGCAAGAAGAAATGAGGGCATCCAGCAAACAGATGGATGGATTGTGTAAGAGATGACCTGCAGCAGTCAGGCATGACTGTCGAAGAAGGTATAAGATTGTGACTGAATTCAGAGAGATGTTGACAGTTGATGCTACACTCTGACCCTATGTAGAAAACAGGAAAATGGGGTAGAGGGCATCAACGATTATAATCTACCTTACAAAAAATACAGAAGTAGATTTAGAGAATTTGTTTGGGCAGCCACAGTGGTGCAGTGGATAGCACTGCAACGGGTCTATATTATGTGATCGATCAGTCAAATGTTCGAACACATAATAATCGACCCCTAAATATCGAAATGCTGTAATGTGAAATGGCAAAAAAAAAAAAAAAAACACCCAAACAAACCATTAAAATGCTCTAAGCTGCGCCCCACCCCACCCACTACTTAAATATACCAACTCCCAGATCGCACTACAGTGCAGACAATGGAAAATGTCCATGTCCTCACTGTGCGGAGATCTCCACTGAACCGTTTGACATTCTGACAGTTCGATATTTAGAGGTTGATTATTACATGTTCGAACATTTGACTGTTCAATCACGTAATATAGACCATGTTGCCACTTCATGGCAAGAGGTTTTCCGGTTCGATTCTTGGCTGGGGTGCGTTCTGTGTGGAGTCTACATGTCCTCCCTGCGATCTTGTGGGTTTCCTCGGGTGCTCTGGTTTCTTCCCACATCCCAAAGACATGTTGCAGGTGGATTGGACACTCTAAACTGGCCCTAGTAGTGACTGTGTGTGTGTGTGTGTGTGTGTGTGTGTGTGTGTGTGTGTGTGTGTGTGTGTGTGTGTGTGTGTGTGTGTGTGTGTGTGTGTGTGTGTGTGTGTGTGTGTGCCTTCTGTGGAAGGTTGGGTGCTTGGCTGTCAACTCGACATCATAAAACTCCACTGCCAATCATTCTGCCGAATGTTTATCTGCTGTGGCGATCCCTAACTGGGAAAAGGAGAAGAAGAAGAAGATGCAGAGAATTTGCGTTGACTAAAAACAGTTTTATCAAACTATACAATAAATGAATCTAAAGCCAAGGCTATAGGGATGAATTGAAATCCAACATACGAACTGGTTCAGAAATATCCTTTTTCTTGGGGACATGAAAAGATAAAATACTTAGGTATATGGTTAATGTCTAATACACAGCAAGCTGCTAAGGAGATGTGGGAAGAAACAACAAGTAACTGCATTTATTTATTTAACATTTGTTTACGGGGAAAGTCATACTGGAATAGAGCACATTTTCAGAGGAGGCCTAGGAGAAATGCTACAAAAATTATTATCCAACTAAGACACTGAAAACTTGTCAATGGATTTGGACAGTAAAATGAAGACCTTGAAAATGTTCATTCTATGACTGATTTTATATGTGTGTTTGGTGTATTTTTGCCAACCTGAGGAAGAGGTATAGATTAAAATTACTAAAGAAGCTAAGAACATAATATGGGCAAAGAGAAAGGAAAAAATTTGATGGGAACATTACTTCGCCCACTGAATTGGGAGGAGTGGGACTACCAAATCTGAAGGGATATTTTAGAGGTACACAATGCAGACTAATATAGGGACATATGTACCCAAATGGCAATGAATTTACTCTCACACTCCTTTATCCGTATTTCATCCTTCCTTCTCTCATCTTGCCATCCGCTTTACTTCATTCTATTTCTCTCTTCTCTTTGTTTCTCTCTCACACTTCTTCAGCCTTCTACTCCTCTTCCCTCTGTATGTCTCTCTCACCTTTTCTCTGCCTTCTCCCCATAGTATCCTTTCCTGCAACTAATTTTACTTGCCTCTTTAAATGTCTTCATAACTTTCTATATAATGATAGGCTGCTATCCTTGTAATAGAAGCCATCTCAGTCACTATGGCTGCACCTTCTCCATAAAGCTCTGCTAAGCAGAATTCCATTTCCCATCCATGTTTTGACATTGTTAACTGCTTCTTGAACTAAATGTTGTAGCATATTCTTGTTATGTACTCTATATATATATATATATTTACATATTTGTTTTTTAGTATATCCTTGCATCAGTAAATATATTTGTTCATTTCTTATGTGATCTTATTCACCAGACAGCGCCTGCAAATGGTCCATTCAAATCAGTGCACTACCCTGGTAAGCAAATATAAATAAATAAACAAATAAATAAATAAATAAATAATGTGTTTATTATTTGGCCAGTGATTCAGAGAACCCAGCAGGGCAAATATTCACAAGTTTGCAAACTGCAAATTATTAAGAATATTATAGAGCCTGGAGAATGGAAGTGCATGACTTCACCCATAGGTTATTGCTAAGAGAAACAAAACGGAAGTCAGAGAGATGGTGCAAGTACAAAAAGGATGTAATCCAAAATTCTGGGAACAGATGATGTCTGAAGACAGGATGGGTAATCGGAGAGATGTAAAACAAAACTTTGATTAAGGGGCTAATGATCAAGCATGCTACTGTGGTTTCACAGTAGAAGTAAAGGAAAAACTAAGAAAATTAGATCTGGGAAAAGTTATGCCCAAATAATAGCTGTCCAATAGAGGTTAGAACAGAGGCAGCAAAAAAGAAAAGGCTTCTGAACAAAGTGCTTAGAGTCTTAATACATAATAAAAAAGATATTCGAAAATGTTATGCATCAGTGGATTAGGAAATTAAAGTGACAGCAGAAAACTAGAATGAGAACTGTCTGATAATGAGATATAAAAAATGAACAAGCACAGGAATCTGTCTAGTTCCAGCCTCACCACCACGAGTGTTGAGGAAAAAAATAAAAAAAACAAAGAAACTACCGGTCTTAAAACTTCATTGATGAGCTCAATCACAATTATTCCCAAAAATCATGAAACCCAGGTAGTGTTCCAAAGCAACAAGCCTTTATTCATCGCAGACAAGTGATCCTCAGTAAAAAAAACTCAGAAATGATTTTTGAAATGAAATTTTTGAAATGAAATATTTCTGATATGTTGTTATTGAGGATTGCTTGTCTGTGACGAATAAAGGCTTGTTGCTTTGGAACACTACCTGGGTTTCATGATTTTTGGAAATGATTGTGACAGAGCTCACCAATAAAGTTTTAGGATCAGTAGTTTCTTTGTTTTTTATCTGATAATGAGATATGCTACAAAGTGTCCAAATCAAGGGATGATAAAATCAAAGTGTCCAAATCAAGGGATTATAAAATCAAAGTGTCCAAATCAAGGGATGATAAAATCAAAGTGTCCAAATCAAGGGATTATAAAATCAAAGAGTCCAAATCAAGGGATGATAAAATCAAAGTGTCCAAACCAAGGGATTATAAAATCAAAGTGTCCAAATCAAGGGATGATAAAATCAAAGTGTCCAAATCAAGGGATTATAAAATCAAAGTGTCCAAATCAAGGGATGATAAAATCAAAGTGTCCAAATCAAGGGATTATAAAATCAAAGTGTCCAAATCAAGGGATGATAAAATCAAAGTGTCCAAATCAAGGGATGATAAAATTAGCAAACTAAGGAGAGTAATATTGCTGCAAGTGAATTCATCATCAGGTCTTGGTGAGCACCTTCATAAGGTGGGCATGTTTTCCACAAAACCTCAACTAGACGACCCTAAAATATAGATTATATTTTACATAACGTATATCATGGACAGCAGAAGGTTAAAAGTTAAAAATGACAGCTGGGTGCCCAATCCTGGTAGGTGCACTGGTGCCAGGACTGGAAAAAATGACAGTGTAGAATCCTCAAGACATGGAAACATTCCTATAATGAGGCTAGGCCAGGATCTGGAGAGGATGTCCCCCCACTGCAGAAGGAAGTAGTAGTCCACAAAAAACACAAAAAGAGGCAGGTCAGAAAAGAGCCATAAAGATGATAGAGCAGGCTATTGAGGATAAGAAAGAACTTATGAATTGTTACTATTATGCAAGAAGCCCAGAATTTCCAGACAAAGGAAATTCAAAAACATCGAGAGAGAAATCAGAGGAAAGAAGAATACTTGCACAAGAAAAACTGTCAAAAGATTTAAATGCAAATTTGTACTCATTAATGGATGGCACAGTGGTGCAGCACTAGCACTGTCGCCTCACAGCGAGAGGTTCTCCGGTTCGATTCTCTGTTGGAGTGCCTTCTGTGTGGAGTCTGCATGTCTTCCCTGCATTCATGTGGGCTTCTTCTGGGTGCTCTGGTTTGCTCTCATGTTACAAAGACATGCATCTGCACAATTTCTCCCCGGTCCTCTGCTGAAAATTGGTTTTGTTCCAAGTTGGACTTTCCTGGATAACAAATGTTAAATAAATAAAAATAATTTAAATAAATTAATGTAGCAGATCTGTTAAAATATTATATAGAGAAAGAAACTTTGGGCTACTTGGAAAAAAGAAGTGACAGAGGAAGTGTGAAAATATAAAGAACAAAACCTAGAGATTTTTATGATGTATAAAAAATGGACATGGGGAAAAATCTGATATGGTACAATATTTATGCAAAGAAAAAAGCCAAACTTATTGATATAAAAAAGCAGCTCCAAAGATATTTGAAGAGAAATACAGGCAAAGGCATCAGGATATAGAAAATTTCACGATATAAAAAAATAAGAAAACAAAGGGGTAAAGTAGAAAAGCAGATTACTAATGGAGAAGTTAAAGAAACAGAAACTGAAGTTATTGATTACCTACAAAGTGAAAGATTTAATGTAGAAAATCCAAGTCTGGTAATGTCACAACATGATGGAACAATGAGTCCCCAAACAAGGAGAAACAGGTGGAATGGGAAGCATGTGATCACTTGCCACAAGAAGATGTTATGGAGCCTTTAGTATGAAACCAGTAGAAAAGTTCAGTTGCAGTTGTAGTACAAGGGAAGGAACAGGAAACTATCAACTCTAATGCAGTCAATGTTGTTGAGTGATAAGATTTCCCGTATAAAAGAGCAACAGATGGCACAGGGTAAAACTGAAGAAAATATGACACAGGAAGATATTCTGGAACTTTCTGTAGATGCCAGCAGGAAATAGAGAACAGAGAATGTGCTCTAAGTTTTAAAAATGATATAAGGAAAGAGTTGTTTTGACTTAACAGAGATGGACAGACATGTTAAAATCAATGAAAGAAGTAGATTACAGAAAGTAATTAAGACCCAAGATGTTAGAAGTCTGATAAAATGGCTGAACACAGTAATCAAGACTATTAGAGACACAGGTGCCAAACCAGGGATGAATTTCCTTTTCCCCATCCAATTGTCCAAGTTACACTTGGTTTGAGTTAGGGAGGAACTCTGATTCACATGGATGGGGAGATTGTTCCAGCGAAGGGGTAATCTCTGGGATACATACCTGTCTTGCCAGAAGGTCTTACTTATATCACAGGCAAGATTTAAGTTTTTAGAATGGGTAATTCTGGTTCTGTTTGTTTTGCAGATATGCAGGAGGTCCATCAGAGTGGGGTCTGACAATGCCTTGTATGCCAGACATAGATCTCCCCTCAATAGTCTGTAGGAGACAGAATACAGGGATAGGGCCTTGAGGCAGTCTGACTGCAAGTGACATTAGAATGTGACAATGAAAGTGAAACATTGTTAATGATGCTGAGAAGTCAAATGCAATGTTTATTTTTCAGTTTCTCAATGCCTGAAAGGGTTAATTCTGAGTTTTGCTGTGGCTGGTTTCCCCCAAAAGGGATACACTCACTGTGGAATAATCCTTATCGCTTTGCTAGTAGTATTTTATTGGTTAAAAGTACAAAATAAGCAATGCATTGCTGACCCAAAAATGTTTTATAGAGAACTGGGAAATAAAGCAAAAGGAATAGAAACACCATAAAAAAGAGGAAATAGACACATTTTTGAGAAATATCTATGAAGATCCTATGGAACATAACAAAGACGATGAATGGATAGAAGAAAAAAAGAACAAGAAGTTTAAATGCTCCAACGCATTGCTAGAGGTTAGGAATGGCACATATGAACAAGTAGCTGGTTAATAAAAAGGAACTAAATAAGAGGAATGAGATGCTTCCAACCAGGTCCGTCTTCACCTTGTAGGCCTACTAGGGCCACACCCCCACCTAGTCACTTCTCATTGGACATCTCTCAACCACGCCCCCTCCACAGTAGCATAAAAGCAGCACAGCAACAGCTCTCAGGTCATTCTGACCAGCGCTTGGGGAGTGCACAAATAGTCCTTTTTAGGACTCACACATAGCAAAAGAACCGAAGATCTGTTCAAGAAGAAGGACAACGGAGATCGACACCACCGCGGAACACCGAAGGACACAACAGCAGCTAGCTCACAGAAATCTGTATCAGCTTCGGTAAGTCCAGCCGGAGGCACAGACACAGCTTCGGTGAACCAAACAAAACAGTTCTTTTTAGAACTACCGCATCTGCCCGAAAGGGCATTCTAAACACAAAACAGCTCTATATAGAGCTCCAGCTGCCCACAGGGCTAAAACAGCTCTTTTTAGAGCTAGCTCCATCACCGACTACACGTGGAAATCTGTTCACCGTTTAGGATCAAGAGTGAAAGGCTTTGTAAAATTGGTTATTCCTTCCCTCCGGGCAGGCATCACTCAGGATCGAAAACCCAAGAGGTCCACACCTATTTTTCTGGTTTTAAATGCACAGGATATGAAATAGGATGAAGTAATGGCCAAAGAATTTGAAACAAAATTAAGAAAAGCTCCTAACTGGAAAACCCCACACCTAGATGCACTATCTAACTTTTGGCTATAAGCATTAACATCTTTACATGAAGATTTAGCCCTGACTACAAACTACTTATATGCACACCCCGAACAGACACCAACCTGGTTAACAACAAGAAAAATGATACCCCTCCTTAAGAGTGAACCCAGAAGTTATCCTAAAACTATATACCAATAGCTTGCCTTCAGATGATACATAAACTATATACTGGATTTGATGCAGAGAGAGTTTATAGTCCTTTAGAAGAAAATGCAATCATAGCAACAGAACAAAAGGGTATAAAAAAAGTCATATGAAGATGAATAGCAAAAAGGGAAAACGCTCAACACTGGATTCCCAGGCACTCCAAAAAGCCACAATAGTCCACTCAGTATATAAAAACGAACAATTCTTTTATTCATGTTAAGAACTCCAAAGATTTAGCACTTTCGTCTACTGCACCATAGACTTCATCAGAATCAATTAATAAACACCCTTCACTGATATTTATACCATTTGTCAACCCAATGAATTCATTAATTAACAGTAGCCACTTCATTAGCTTAAAGCTAAAGTAACAAACTGCCATGCATAAGTCCCAGTCCTAGGAAACTACTAATATGAAACACTGAGATATATAACCATATAAATAACTATTATTATTTATAAAATATTAGAAACCAATACTGAAAAATACTAAAAAAATACTAAAAAATATATATGTTTATATATTAAACATACTTGTAAAATGTTCAAGTGACAAGCTGAAACTTTAACTATACATAAATATATGTGTGACATATTTGTGACAATAAAATGTGCATATACATATTATTGTATCTACTATTGTCTTAATTCCAGCACAGGTGTAATAGTAATATTATCATTAATACCTGGGGTGCATGTTGTATTTAACAGCAACTGCCATCTCACCTCTTTCTCTTTTAAAATAGCTTTTATATTTCCCCCTCTGGGTAATGACATAACAATTTCCACAATGCCAAACTCAAAAGCAGAGCAAGTAGAATTAGCTTCTATATGTCTATAAAGAGCACTGTTTTTGTCTTTTCTCCTTATATTATAAAGATGTTTGTATATTCTATTTTTGAAGGCTCTATGAGTTTTGCCTATATAGAATGCAGCACAGGTGTTGCATTTAGCCAAATATATCACCTGTCTAGTATTACAATTCCCTTTCTTAAAAAAAATATCCTTGTTTTGTTTACATTCTCCAATATAACATAGCTGCCCTCTATAACAGCAAAGCACTGATTACACCTGCCACATTTCTTAGTACCTTTATTAGCTCTTCCTTGGACTTGTGTGCCTCTGTAATATTCAAATTTATTTTTCAAATTCAGAGCAGTTTTGTTCAGGAAATTAGGCTTATGCCAAAAGATTCTATATACCTCAGTATCACGTTTTAGGTGTGCCCAGTTTCGTGTAACTATATTTTTTACTATTTCACCAGTTGGATTGTATTCCAAGATTAATGCTCTACTAAAATTTTTATTTCCCTCAATACTTCTGTTACATACCAAGTCTGCTCCTAACAAATGCTTATATTTTTTACCACATTCTCTCATAACATAATAAGAAACATCTTTAATCATAGGAATGGGGTATCGTCTGTCCTTAAAACATTCGACCAGTGTTAGCTATCTCACTTCTCGTCTCCTCATAGTCAGAAGTCCTAAGTGTTGCTCTTATACACTGCCCTTTCAATAAATTCTTGTTTTGCTTACAGGGATGACAACCAATATATTCTAAATAACAATTTCTGAAAGTGCTTTTCTTGTATATTCTAGACTTAAACCCTTTGTCAGAGTGTGAGATGAATGCATCTAAATAAGCTATCCCTTGACTATTGTATGAATATGTAAATTTTAAGTCGGTACTAGTAGAATTCAGGTATAACTATTGTATGAATATGTAAATTTTAAGTTGGTACTAGTAGAATTCAGGTATCCTATAAATTCTTCGATTTCTTTGATAGTGCCTTTCCATAGGACAAAAATATCATCCAGGAAAGGTACATATCTAATAATCTTGTCTAAATACTGACACTTAAATATATATTCATATTCCCAATCCAATAGTACCATATTAGCGTATATGGGGGCACACACTGCCCCCATAGCTACTCCATTAGTCTGTTTATATAGTTCTCCTTCAAAATATATAATGTTGTTCTCCAAGACTAGTGTCATAAACATAAATTCAACTAATAGCTTAATCCTGTCCCATTCCAGGCCTGAATATTTTCTCATACTGTTGCTATAACTTTCTAATATTTAATTCTTAGGGATACATGAAAACAAGTCAACTATATCTATGGTTAGAAAAATTAAATCCTTATCCCATATTTCAGCGTTCAGTCTGCTTAAAAAGTCCCAAGAGTCTTTGACTAGATGCTGAACTTTGTCATAAATATGGCGTTCTTGATGTGAATAAAAGAATTGTTCATTTTTATATACTGAGTGGACTATTATGGCTTTTTGGAGTGCCTGAGAATCCAGTGTTGAGCATTTTCCCTTTTTGCTATTCATCTTTTTTCTGCTTGTGAGGGACAACACTGACTGTTTCGGTTTAGTTGAAAGCCATATGAAGCAAAGGATCATTTGTTGTTAAAGTCATAATGGAAAATTTTAAAAAGGGGAATGGCATGGATAGGTTACAAAAAGACATTTGACAGCATCACACATTAGTGGATAAAGGAGTACTTACAGATGTACAGGATACACCCTACATTGGTCATCTACATTACAGGGACCATGAAACAGTGGCAAACCATTATAGGTTCATAGGTGTGTACTAGGCTAATGGAGCAGGAGCCTTTACAAGCCTAGCCCATAGAAGTGGCCTGTCACTGTGCCGCCTGATGTCAGTTCCCAGTGCCTCTATCAAGTATAGCCACTGCAGTGATCCCTGGAGTGAATTTTCTATTTCCCATCCACTCATCAAGATTTCTCTTGAAGAGGGCCAGTGATGTGCTCTGCTTGGCATGTATGGGAAGTCTATTCCAGAGCATGGGCAGTCTCTGGGTTATGAACCTGTCCCTCCAGCATGTACTGGTGATTGTGGTAATGAGGTTGAGGTCTCTGGAGTGTGTGGTGCTGAGGGATTATGATTTCTTTGGATGTAGCATTTCTAACATGGCTTTGTAAGTCAAGCAGAGATCGTCTCTTAGTAGACGATATGAGACAGAGAAAAGTTGAAGTTTTTTGAGTCTGTCCATGTAGGACATGTGTTTTAGGCCCAGGATCCTCTTCATGAGGTACTTTTGTGGCCTCTCCAGCTGTTGCAGGTGTCTAGTGAGATACATGCCAAATGGGGCATTATACTCTATGACTGGTCAAATGAGGGAAGAGTAGAGAGAAATGATGACCTCTTTCTGCCTGGATGCAAAACCCTTGGTAATGAGATATGCCACATAGAAGGACTTTCTGACCACAGCGGCAATGTGGTGGTCAAAGGAGAGGTTGCTGTCAACCTGTGCCCCAGATCTCTTATAACTCCTTTATAACTCCTTCAGTGTTCAGTGGGCTCCCATTGATGTGGTAATTAGTGGGAACTGAGTTTTTCCCAAAGGGGATGATGATGCATTTTTTGGCATTAAGCTTAAGGCCATGGTTTCGACACCAGTCATTGGTCTCAGTGAGGCCTTTCTGTAGGATGTCTGCATCACTTGGGGAGTTAAAAATGGCTCCCAGCTTGCAGTCATCTGCAAACGTGGTCAGCCAGAGTCCCTCCGTGTTGGTCTGGACTTCTGAGAAGTAGATGCCAAACAGGAGGGGACCCAGGACCGATCCCTGTGGGACTCCACTCATGACTGGTCGGCAGTCTGACTTGGAATCTGCTACTTTCACACTGTGGGTTCTATCTGTGAGCCAATTTGCAACCCACCTAACGATATAGGGGTTGATGCCTAGTTTGCTGAGTTTATCAATTATTCCTGAGTGAGGAATGGTATCAAAGGCCTTGGCCAGATCGAGATAAGCTGTATGAACTGCCTTACCCTCATCCACAGCTCTGGTGACTGACTCAAAGTCAACCAGGTTGAGCAGGCATGATCTACCCTTCACAAACCCAAACTGTATGGGATCTAGAGTTTGGAGATTCCCTATATCCTTCTTAATTAGGTCCATGATGATGCGCTCCATAGTCTTACATATCAGACTCATCAGGCTAATGGGGTGATAATTTCCAGGGTCTGTAGTCGCTCCTCCTTTATGGAGAGGGATGACTGTACCAGTGCACCATTCGGTAGGGATAAAGCTTGAGGTGCGGCTGTGAGTGAACAGGGCACACAGATGTGCCAGTTCACTTTGTAATTCATGTAATAAAAATTCAGAGGGGGATACATCAGGGTGACTTTCTCATCACTGCTCTTTTGCCTTGCCCATAACCCACAAAGCTGTCTACTTAACAGATTAGGTCATGGTTGCAATTTGTTTACCAGAAAGCAACAAAGTGTAAAGTGTTCTCACCTTTTTGTGGATGATTTAAAACTGTATAATTCATCAGATGAGCAGCTGAAAGCACAACTACAAGTTGTTAAACTTTCTCAGATGATACACAAATGTCATTTGGTCTTGATAAATGTGCAAAAGAAACATTTAAAGCAGGAAAGCTGTAGCATCAAATAAAACATCAGTCTGAGACAGGAATATGATAGAGAGGAACTACAGCAGGTGGGAGTGTATAAATATTGGGGAAATGATGCAGGGTTGACAATAAAACATGAAGAAATGCAAACAAAACTCAGTACGGGATATTTTAGAAGACTGAAATTAATGCTAATAACAGCCATGACATCTAGAAACAAAGTCCAAGCTGTAAACCAATTTGTTCTTCCTGTTCTAACTTACAGTTTTGTGGTGATTGGCCCCAAAAGGTATTGGACCAACTGGATAGAAAAACAAGAAAAATGCTTAATGCTTATCAAATGATATATAAAAATCAGTGTATACCAAGATTATATATTCCTTGTTCTGAAGGAGGTATGAGCCTCCTTGAAACTGATTATATGTACAGATCTACAATCATACGGCTGCGGATATATCTGCAGACTTCACCAGATCCCAAAATAGTGAAAGTTTTAAAACATGAGGAAAAGAATTTTAAGATGATTTCCCTGTTTAGTTAACAGAAGTATGTTGATATCAATGCAAATCAAACCAGAAGTAGATAAAATCAGGAAGCAACTGAATGAGCAAAAAGCAAGAATATAAGACAAAGGATCAGATAAGAAGGCAAAAAGTATGTAAAAGGTATAAATATAGCTGCAAGTACATAAAGCTCCTGGAACAACCCCATGTTGATCAGGATGTGATTCAGGAGTGGTTAAGGAGAGATGAATTTAAACCAAAAGATGTAAGGTTAATATTGGCGGCCCAAGATAGTGGACTACGTACACGTTGGTTTACAAAGTCCATTGAACATGTGGAGAAACAGACAAATGCAGGTTCTGTAAAACAGAACTGAAGACAGTTGCACATGTAGTTGCTGGGTGTGATGCACCAATGGCCGAGGGCTTGTACACTGAAAAGCACAATAACGTAGGAAGACTGTTGCACTGGGGGTTGTGCAAACATTGAAGTAGCTGACAGGCATTGCAAACATGAGCCTTATAGAGAATGAAGTTTATATCACATGGGATCACCCATTACCAGCACTTAGAATAGAGTTAAACAATTAAAATAGATGTGAGCAAACCAGATATAGCGGTCCATAAAAAGAAGACAAAAGTAGCACTGATCACTGAAATTGCTACACCCAGTGATTACAGTGTCTTACATACAGAGAGACACAAAGTCATAAAATATCAGGATCTGCAGGCAGAAATGAGAGCCATGTGGAAGAAAGATACCCAGACAGTTCCAATAGTAGTAGGAGCAACAGGTCTTATAAAAAGAATTTGCAGTCACACGTAGATATGTTACCGATACATGTAACTCCATATGAATTACAGAAGGAGTAAATTCTAGGTACATTGTGGGTGCTGCGAAGAGCACTTTTGGCTAACATCAAACACTGAAACAATACTAATTTCATGATCTCTAATCATATTTTGACTTTGGAATGGGGTCCATTCCCATCATGGTACTAGAAATCCAAAAAGACTTGGAGAAATTAAACTGAACTAGAAAATTCAGGATATTTATACACTAGTCAGACTGAAAAATACGTTCCCTCAGATGGAGGGATTGTGTTGAAGATGTAATAAAGAAAAGAGGGACACATGAGAACACAACTGGGAATGTGACGGCATAAGCCCTTCTCATGGCGATATATGTTATATATGTTATATATAGCTCGGTAACATTTTTAAAACAAGTTCACATATAAACGTGACAAATGCCGACACAAATGCTGTTCTGTTCACTTTGTAAGTGAACTGCATTAATACTTACAATTCATTATTCGATTTGAAGTGCTCTGATATAACTGAAACCCCCGAGTTACACCACCCCCTTTCAGTTACTGCCCTGTGGGTAATTTAGTGGTATGATGACGCATTCGTAAAATAAACTTACACATAACTGCAGCACTTGTAAATGACACAGTTTAGGGAAAAATGACTTCTGAGCTGGCATTACATTTATTTGTTTTGTGATGGATGAGGAGGGGTGCTTTCAACTGTGTGTGTTTGGTTTGCGACTAGTATATTTTTTGCAATCCATAATTAATATCGGTTCAGTGATTTTTTTTTTTTTCGGAGAGTTACATTTTCCGGAGATTTTAAAAAAGTTAACTTACACATAAATGCAGCACTTGTAAATGACAACGTGTAGGGAAAAATGACTGCTGAACCAGTATTACATTTACTTGTTTTGTGATCCTGAGATTTTGAGAAGGTAATGTGATTTGCCACCGCAGTTAGCTCTTTACAGTCTGGAGGGATGAAACTGTTTTTACAATGACTGGCTTTTACACTAATTGACAGGGCCAATGCCCCAAACTATGGGCTGATTTAAAATATTACTCTTATAAACAAATACAGTTGGGTACTTAAGTAGTCTGGAATTTGGTTGCAATAATACGTAAGTGCAGAAAACTGATATTTTTCAAAGTAAACTGGATCACTTAGGAGATAACACTATTAAACAAACTGAATTGCTGAAGGACATGACTCAGAAGCATAATTCACAAATATATAGATAGAATGTGCCGCAACAGACACTGATGGAAGTTTAAAACAGGATGAATCCCAAACCGATTTCTTAAGTCAAACTACTATTAAATAAACCTTAATACAAACAAAAAAGATTTATCATAAGAATGTGTGGTCTTCCAGAGAAAACCGAAAGCAAGGACATGGTTTCCTTTCTAGCTTCATGAAAAAAGAAAGAAATGTTGTCCACTGATTAAACTTTTAAAGAAAAGTAGTATAAAAGTCTACCTATTTTATCTAGCAAAAATTTAAATATTTCTTCAGTCTGACACTAGGGTCATTAATACCTTAGAAGAAGCCTAATAACATTATCTGAAGATGTGGATTTATTTACTGCTTCAATAAAAAGATCCAAATTTGTTTTAATATTTTTGGTTTAAATTAGAAACTGAGGCTACCATATAAGTGAAATAACTTTTGGTTATATGTTTTATAAATCTCTTATGCTATATTAACTTATTATGAAAAGAACTGCCCTTAATATGTGTTTAAGTCTCTCCATGTGATAGGTTTAGGCAGGAAATTCAGATGAAAAATGCTTATCATACCATTTGTAAAGCTCTGTTGCCTTCCACCTGCTTTCTGGTCACATGACAGCCACTTCTAACTATGGACAGCTTCATGAATAACTGATTTTTAGTCTAATCATACTAAACACTGGCTTTTCATGATGTGGAAGTTCAATTCTGTTGTGGGGAGAGGAAAAACAATGCTCTTTTGTTTGGGGATTACCTTCTTCCCTCTATGCTCTGGTCAGAATTTCAGGCTTGCTGATTTCTAAATTTCCAGTTTCATGGATTTGTGATCAAACAATACAAGACTGTATTGTATTCTACAACCAAAACTATGCTGATGCCTTCACCTACAAGTTTAAATTCTCTCTTTGCTTTTTCAAAGTGTTTTTTCTTTGTCAGAAATACATACATTAGGTAAGCTTTCACATACATATGATATAAAGTTAACACATTAAAGATGTACAACGGTCTCCATAAAATGTGTGATGTTGTGATGGGATGATGGGGGCAGTGGTCATGGACTGGGGTTAGACACTGCCGAGACTTTTGTTCTGTGCCAAACACATACTAATACTACTACTAATACTAATATTAATACTACTAATACTAATACTAGTAAGAATACTAATACTACTACTAACAATACTACTAATACTACTACTAATACTAATACTAGTAATACTAATACTACTAATACTAATACTAGTAATAATACTAATACTACTACTGGCAATACTACTAACACTAATACTACTAATACTAATACTAGTAATACTAATACTACTAATACTAGTAATAATACTAATACTACTACTACTAGCAATACTAATACTACTACTAATACTAATATTAGTAATACTAATACTACTAATACTAATACTAGTAATAATACTAATACTACTACTAGCAATACTACTGATACTAATACTAATACTACTACTAATACTAATACTAGTAATAATACTAATACTACTACTGGCAATGCTACTAATACTAATACTACTAATACCGATACTACTAATACTAATCCTTCTTTTTAAAATGAGTAAGTGAATAATGTTAATCTTTACAAGGTGAGCCTTAATTTTGGAATTTTTCATTCATTATTTTGATACTGTTCCTAATTTGGAGATAATCAGATGAGATATTATTAAGCTAATTGAAGATGAGGCTGACATAGATTGTTTGAGAAATCTACAGCTACAGAAGGAGGTAACTTTGGCCTGAAGGTCTGAAAAAAAAAGAATCCATGGTATAGTAGCCAAAAAGAAATAGGGTGATTGGCTGATACAGCATGAGTAGAACACAAGCACAACTAATGTGAACAAATCTTACATCAGACCCTGCATTTAATCAGTGTGTACTTATGTTCCCCTTTATGTTTATTCTCTGTACACTACATTTAACATCAGTATAAGTCAAAATGTAAATGGAAGAAAACTGATAATTTTATTTCATTTCTCTTTAGATTGCATTGCAATTACTTTGATAATTAAGATAGCCTAAGTATTCAATATGGAAACTAATCTATAAATTATTGACAACGATGAAGTTCATCTTCCTTATGTTTGTCTAGTTTACATTGCTTTAGTCATTTGTTTATTTCATTATTTATGCTTAGGTTTCTGTCTTTCCTCTTTGGATTGTTTCTTTTGAGAAACTGCTTCAAAGAAAAACACTTCATGAATGAAGACTCAAACAAGTGTTATACACCAAGGTCCTGTGGTGCTGGAAACAAAGATGATATAACTACCTCTTTGTTTCTGCATTTTACTAAGACTGGACACTGAAGGGGTGAAGGATGCAAGGATGCATTTATTTATTTATTTTACTTATTGGCATTTGTTTACCAGGAGAGTCCGACTGAGCAGTGCCGTTTTTCAGCAGGGGCCTGGGGATAAAAGTTCTATTATGCAGACATTATGAACGTCATTGGCATAACTGAGCAATAGTTCCATTATTCAGACATCCCTGACACCAGTTACATCATTTACAAACAGTTTCATTCATGAGTAACAGTTCCATTGTTCACACATCCTTCACATCAGTTACATCATTTACAAACAGTTTTATTCATGAGTAACAGTTCCATTATTCACACATCCTTCACATCAGTTACATCATTTACAAACAGTTTCATTCATGAGTAACAGTTCCATTATTCACACATCCTTCACATCAGTTACATCATTTAGAGTTTCATTTATGAGTAACACTGCCATTATTCGCACATCATTCACATCAGTTACATCATTTACAAACAGTTTCATTCATGAGTAATAGTTCCATTATTCACACATCCTTCACATCAGTTACATCATTTACAAACAGTTTCATTCATGAGTAACAGTTCCATTACTCACACATCCTTCACATCGGTTACATCATTTACAAACAGTTTCATTCATGAGTAACAGTTCCATTGTTCACACATCCTTCACATCAGTTACATCATTTACAGTTTCATTCATGAGTAACAGTTCCATTATTCACACATCCTTCACATCAGTTACATCATTTACAGTTTCATTCATGAGTAACAGTTCCATTATTCACACATCCTTCACATCAGTTACATCATTTACAAACAGTTACATTCATGAGTAACAGTTCCATTATTCACACATCCTTCATATCAGTTACATCATTTACAGTCAGTTTCATTCATGAGTAACAGTTGCATTATTCACACATCCTTCACATCAGTTACATCATTTACAAACAGTTACATTCATGAGTAACAGTTCCATTATTCACACATCCTTCACATCAGTTACATCATTTACAGTTTCATTCATGAGTAACAGTTCCATTATTCACACATCCTTCACATCAGTTACATCATTTACAAACAGTTTCATTCATGAGTAACAGTTCCATTGTTCACACATCCTTCACATCAGTTACATCATTTACAAACAGTTTCATTCATGAGTAACAGTTCTATCATTCACACATCCTTCACACCAGTTACATAATTTACAAAGTTTCATTCATGAGTAACAGTTCTATTATTCACATATCCTTCACATCAGTTACATCATTTACAAACAGATTCATTCATGAGTAACAATTCCATTATTCACACATCCTTCACATCAGTTACATCATTTACAGTTTCATTCATGAGTAACAGTTCCTTTATTCACACATCCTTCACATCAGTTACATCATTTACAAACAGTTTCATTCATGAGTAACAGTTCCATTATTCACACATCCTTCACATCAGTTACATCATTTACAGTTTCATTCATGAGTAACAGTTCCATTATTCACACATCCTTCACATCAGTTACATCATTTACAAACAGTTTCATTCATTAGTAACAGTTCCATTATTCACACATCCTTCACATCAGTTACATCATTTACAGTCAGTTACATTCATGAGTAACAGTTCCATTATTCAGACATCCTTCACACCAGTTACATCATTTACAAAGTTTCATTCATGAGTAACAGTTCTATTATTCACACATCCTTCACATCAGTTACATCATTTACAAACAGCTTCATTCATGAGTAACAGTTCCATTGTTCACACATCCTTCACACCAGTTACATCATTTACAAACAGATTCATTCATGAGTAACAGTTCCATTGTTCACACTTCCTTCACACCAGTTACATCATTTGCAAACAGTTGCATTCATGAGTAACAGTTCCATTATTCACACATCCTTCACATCAGTTACATCATTTACAAACAGTTTCATTCATGAGTAACAGTTCCATTGTTCAGACATCCTTCACATCAGTTACATAATTTACAGTTTCATTCATGAGTAACAGTTCCATTATTCACACATCCTTCACATCAGTTACATCATTTACAAACAGATTCATTCATGAGTAACAGTTCCATTATTCACACATCCTTCACATCAATTACATCATTTACAGTTTCATTCATGAGTAACAGTTCCATTATTCACACATCCTTCACATCAGTTACATCATTTACAGTTTCATTCATGAGTAACAGTTCCATTATTCACACATCCTTCACATCAGTTACATCATTTACAAACAGTTACATTCATGAGTAACAGTTCCATTATTCACACATCCTTCATATCAGTTACATCATTTACAGTCAGTTTCATTCATGAGTAACAGTTGCATTATTCACACATCCTTCACATCAGTTACATCATTTACAAACAGTTACATTCATGAGTAACAGTTCCATTATTCACACATCCTTCACATCAGTTACATCATTTACAGTTTCATTCATGAGTAACAGTTCCATTATTCACACATCCTTCACATCAGTTACATCATTTACAAACAGTTTCATTCATGAGTAACAGTTCCATTGTTCACACATCCTTCACATCAGTTACATCATTTACAAACAGTTTCATTCATGAGTAACAGTTCTATCATTCACACATCCTTCACACCAGTTACATAATTTACAAAGTTTCATTCATGAGTAACAGTTCTATTATTCACATATCCTTCACATCAGTTACATCATTTACAAACAGATTCATTCATGAGTAACAATTCCATTATTCACACATCCTTCACATCAGTTACATCATTTACAGTTTCATTCATGAGTAACAGTTCCTTTATTCACACATCCTTCACATCAGTTACATCATTTACAAACAGTTTCATTCATGAGTAACAGTTCCATTATTCACACATCCTTCACATCAGTTACATCATTTACAGTTTCATTCATGAGTAACAGTTCCATTATTCACACATCCTTCACATCAGTTACATCATTTACAAACAGTTTCATTCATTAGTAACAGTTCCATTATTCACACATCCTTCACATCAGTTACATCATTTACAGTCAGTTACATTCATGAGTAACAGTTCCATTATTCAGACATCCTTCACACCAGTTACATCATTTACAAAGTTTCATTCATGAGTAACAGTTCTATTATTCACACATCCTTCACATCAGTTACATCATTTACAAACAGCTTCATTCATGAGTAACAGTTCCATTGTTCACACATCCTTCACACCAGTTACATCATTTACAAACAGATTCATTCATGAGTAACATTTCCATTATTCACACTTCCTTCACACCAGTTACATCATTTGCAAACAGTTGCATTCATGAGTAACAGTTCCATTATTCACACATCCTTCACATCAGTTACATCATTTACAAACAGTTTCATTCATGAGTAACAGTTCCATTGTTCACACTTCCTTCACACCAGTTACATCATTTGCAAACAGTTGCATTCATGAGTAACAGTTCCATTATTCACACATCCTTCACATCAGTTACATCATTTACAAACAGTTTCATTCATGAGTAACAGTTCCATTGTTCAGACATCCTTCACATCAGTTACATAATTTACAGTTTCATTCATGAGTAACAGTTCCATTATTCACACATCCTTCACATCAGTTACATCATTTACAAACAGATTCATTCATGAGTAACAGTTCCATTATTCACACATCCTTCACATCAATTACATCATTCACAGTTTCATTCATGAGTAACAGTTACATTGTTCAGACATCCTTCACATCAGTTACATCATTTACAAACAGTTTCATTCATGATTAACAGTTCCATTATTCACACATCCTTCACATCAGTTACATCATTTACAAACAGTTACATTCATGAGTAACAGTTCCATTGTTCAGACATCCTTCACATCAGTTACATCATTTACAGTTTCATTCATGAGTAACAGTTCCATTATCCACACATCCTTCACATCAGTTACATCATTTACAAACAGTTTCATTCATGAGTAACAGTTCCATTATTCACACATCCTTCACATCATTTACAAACAGTTTCATTCATGAGTAACAGTTCCATTATTCACACATCCTTCACATCAGTTACATCATTTACAGTTTCATTCATGAGTAACAGTTGCATTATTCACACATCCTTCACATCAGTTACATCATTTACAGTTTCATTCATGAGTAACAGTTCCATTATTCACACATCCTTCACATCAGTTACATCATTTACAAACAGTTTCATTCATGAGTTACAGTTCCATTATTCACACATCCTTCACATCAGTTACATCATTTACAGTTTCATTCATGAGTAACAGTTCCATTATTCACACATCCTTCACATCAGTTACATCATTTACAAACAGTTTCATTCATGAGTTACAGTTCCATTATTCACACATCCTTTACATCAGCTACATCATTTACAAACAGTTTCATTCATGAGTAACAGTTCCATTATTCACACATCCTTCACATCAGTTACATCATTTACAGTCAGTTACATTCATGAGTAACAGTTCCATTATTCAGACATCCTTCACATCAGTTACATCATTTACAAACAGTTTCATTCATGAGTAACAGTTCCATTATTCACACATCTTTTACACCAGTTACATCATTTACAAACAGTTTCCTTCATGTGTAACAGTTGCATTATTCACACATCCTTCACATCAGTTACATTCATTTACAAACAGTTTCATTCATGAGTAACAGTTCCATTATTCAAACATCCCTGACATCAGTTACATCATTTACAAACAGTTCTGATTAAAAAGTAGAGTTGTGCAAGTGAAACTTATCATAACAGTAGTTGTTTGAATGGTCACTGCTGCAGTAGCCTTAACTATATGGGGCTTTTATCCTTCCAAGGATATAACAGCTAACAAACTTCCAAAGATTCAGGGCACCTTCCATGCACCCATAGTGTCAGACAGCTCAAGTCGTGCTGACTAAAAGACAAGTTTCAATGGAAAGCTCTTCAGAAATTTCCTGCCAGCAGATTGAGGGAGGTTGAGTCCTTAAAGGAAAATGCTAGGAGCCAAAAAACGAATGTCCACACCCTAGTATCAAAAACGCATAAAAAAAAAAAACACAAAAGGGATGGAGTAAGGGAAGGGCTACAGCAGCAGTAATCATTCAAACATCTACTATTATGGTATGTTGTAATTATACAACTGTACTTTGCTCATCACATTGATCATTGCTGCAGTAGCCTTAGCTATATGGGGTAGATTACTTCAGCAAACTCCATTAGCGAGGTGGAAGGAGAAGAGTCCAGGAGCCCCAGGAGAATGGTCATAGCAAACCTTGATCTGGACCTACAGAAGGAATCAAGCTTATAGTGCTTTGTAAAAGAATGCACAGAGAACCAATTAGTAGCTCCTAGAACACTTTTAGAATCTAACCCTTTTCAAAAAACATAGATAAAGCCAAGGCCCTGGTAGAGTGTGCCTTGACCCTGCTTGGCATACTTTCATTATACTGAGTATAACACAAAGTAATAGCCCTAGACAACCATTTGGAAATAGTCTGTTTTGACACAGATTGTCCCTTCTTCTTACCTTCATGGGGAATAAACAGTTGATCTGAAGACTTGAAAGATGTAGTTCTGTCAAGATAATATCTGAGTTCTCTGTGGACATCCAAGGTATGGAGTATCCTTTCTCCCTCATTTTTAGGCTCAGCAATGAAAAGAGGGAGATGGATAGTTTGGCTTAAAGTAAACCTGGATACCACTTTAGGCATAAAAGAAGGATTTATTATCAAAGAAACCCTGACCCTATGGAAAATGATATAGAGTTGACTCACCATAACAGCTTGCAACCCAGATACCCTTCTTGCAGAGGTGAAAACAATCAGTACAACAATTTTTTCCATGTTAAGAATCTGAGGTCAGTTAGCTGGTTCAAATCCAGCTACTGTTAGATTTTCTAACATAAAATTAAGATCCCAAGGAAGAGCCACCATTTTTTTAGAAAGTGTCTTATGCAAAACTCTTTTAAACAATATTTTGACTTGAGGCTGCATTGAAACAGAAGGATCCATGGGCAAACATGCTGGAATGGCCTATAAATGAGCCTTGATGGAGGAATAAGAAAGGCCATAGGATAGTAACTCCCACAAACATTGCAGAACCATAGAACAACCAACCCTGAATGGACGCTGGTTATATTGTTGGTAGCAACGAGAAAAACTTTTCCATTTGCTAATATATGCTTTTCTAGTAACAGGCTGTCTCACCTCCATTAGTATTTGCTGCACATCCTCAGTAAACAGGTGCCTAAAGGGAATTAAGAACTCATCATGCAGTGAGCAGTCCAAAAGGTAAGGCAGAGAACTGATAATTGATTCAGATACACAAAACCTTAAGAAATGTAGTCTGGAACAATATGGTTGTGATGATAAATATCTTTTTAAGTCTAGTAATGTCAGGAAACTTGAAAGAGGAAGAAGAGGAAACAGATTGTGAAGTGACACCATTTTGAATTTGGGCACTATCACAAACAGGTTTAGGAAAGAAAGATCCAGAATTGGTCTCCAAGAGTTTTTTTTCTTTGGCAGTAGAAACATCTTTCAATAATAACCCTTCCCCATCTGGGAAGGAGAAACTGGTTCTATCACTCCTTGTGACAGCCTGATCTGGAGAATGAGGAATGACCCCATGGAAAGGAGGAATTTACTCCCACTGCCATCTGTTACCATGATAAATGATTTTCAGAACCCATTTTTCTAAAACTATCTGTTGCCAAAGAGATAAATGGATACTCAGACATTCTGGAAGTAAAAAAGGGCCAGGGTGGGAGGGGTTCACAAGGTCTCTTGAGCAAGTCATTCAGACTTGTTGGACTGCCCTTGGTTTTGGGAAGCTTGAGACTTCTTTTTGGAACCCCCTTGGCATGTCGTTTTAAAGATCTGTTTACCTTTATTTTGTTGTGACTGTTTATTCTGTTTTTTTTTTTGCCAAAACTGAATGAAAAGATACAAATCCCTTGGAAAGTGTGGGAAAAAGGGGGATGAAAAATCTTACAGATTCTGTGGATCATTCTGCCCCTTTTCATGACACTTTCTGATCACTTCTTCAGTGGAGGAGCCAAACACTAAATCTCTATCCAAGGGAGAATTTAAAGTTCCATTTTTAACATCATCTGGGAGGTTCTGAGAATGATGCCAAGCAAGCCTTCCCAAAACAGTACCATAGGTGGCCATAGCCCTGGAAGTATTACCAACAGAGTCTTACACAAACTGCAAACATTGAGTAGAGAGCTGTGCAGTAGAAGAAACCAAGTTATTTAAAGGAACTTTTTCTTCACAAAAAAGCAAACAAAATGTATGCACTTAACATAACAATAGATCCCTGTTGTCTGATTTTCATCCAACTCAGTTACGGGTAGTCAGATCAAACTGAATCTGACCTTGGCACTGAATCTGAAGCTCTTCAGTTCCAGGGCTCTGACTCCTCCCCTACCTATAATTCCCTGAATTCCACCTCAATACCTCAGACTGAGTTTGCCCCCTGTAAATATTATATCCATATGTAGATCATTGTAATTATATACCACTCATATAACTTCTGTTCAAAATGAGCTCCAGAATGTATGACAGAAAAAATGGCAGGGTTATGGGAAAGTGGCAGTAATGACTGCTCACAGACAGGGTATGCCAGAGTCAACCCAGTCATCAGAACCCTATTTGTGAAAATTTGTAAGGGGGTAGGTGGAAGGGAGGTTGAACGGGACAAAAATCAGACAACATGGATCTATCTTTATGGTAAAAGTACATAAGATTCATATCCAATTTTGTCTATTTTCATCAGATTCAACAAAGTGACTGATTCCCAAGCATATAGACCAGGGAAGTATCAAGGAATAACATTTCTAAGTATGGTTAAGCCAAAGGAGGAGTGTAATCTAGATTGTTCCTCAAGCTTATAATGAGATATAAATGTACAAATTGTTGACCAAGTAGTCGCTACACAAATATCAATTGGTAGTCTGCTAGCAAAAGCTGTTGAAGTGGCCACTGCTGTTGTAGAATGAAATTAGGCTTAGACTGTAAAGACAAGTCTTTCTTACTGTAAATGAAGGAAAAGCATTTGGATAATCATCTAGACAAATTAAATGTAGCCATTGCTTTGCCCAAGCTAGGCTTTGAAAATGCCATAAATAATTGACCTGACTTTCTGAACAGTTTAGCCCTATAGAGATAAAACCTAAGGTGGTGAAAGACATCCAGCATATGTAGCATGAATTCACCTTTGTTTGAAAATCTTGGAAAAAAAGACTGGTAGATTTATTGACGAATTTGAATTAGCTTTGGATGTCTCTCTAGGAAGGAAGAATGCATTAGTCCTTAAGGAAACATTGTCCTTGCGGAAAGCCAAATAGGGTGGCTCGCAGGAAAGTACTTTAACCTCTAGAATCCATTTGGCCGAAATGACAGCCACCAGAAAAATAATTTTGCAAAAGATGACTTTTAAATCTACTGATGCTGCTGGCTCAAATGGTGGTGCTTGTAACATGATGATAATATCCCAAGGGAGGTACTGGGTCTTTGATAGGAGGCCTAAAAAGAAAAGTTCCTTTCAAGAAGGCCTTAGAAATTCTCACAGTGGCTATACAGCTGTCATTTGACCTATATGGAAAATATAGATAGCTGCCATTTGTACTTTGATAGTTGAATAACTGGATCCATTGTGAAAAAGCTCCAATAGGAATTCTACAATGGAAGGAAAAAGGACTGAAAATGGGTCTAAGCCACTGGACGCAGCCTAAATAGAAAATCTCTTCCATTTGTTGTGGTATACCTTTATAGTGGTCCATTCCTGGGATGCTGATATGATCTGAATGACTATCGAATGAAGCCTGGCATCTCTGGCTAAGGTTAGAACTGGAGGAACCAAGCAGTTAACTTCATGGCTTTCTGATCCAGAAGAGGCATTCCAGCTGGGTGTGTCAGTAGATCTGGATAGTGATCCTAATGCAGGCCATAGGAAGGGAAACATGTTTGGCAAAGCCAGAAGGGAGCAATGAGGATCAACTTGGCCTTGCACATTCTTGCTTTCTGTATGAAATTGTTCATTAAAGGCAATGGGAGAAAAGCATAGAGGAGACCTGGGGCCAACTGTAGACTACAGCATCCCTCAGTGACTGTCCCTGTGGGGGGGTCAGGGCAAAGTAACTGCTGCACTTGTTGTTTAAGTAGGACACAAAAATGTTGCAGCAAGGTTGGCTCCAGTGATGGAAAATCAAGGCTGTCACTGTTGGGGTGAGGGACCACTTGTAAGGCATCAAGATAGATTTGCTCAACTTCTCCACTAGGACAATGGATGACACCAATATATGAATTGCTACCAGAAAGGGTTGCAAAGATATGGCCCTTTGCCAGGCTCTCATGGCCTCTTGACACAGCAGATAGGAGCATATTCCTCCCTGTTTGCTGGTGCACTAGACTGGTAGAACTAGAACTAGAACTCAGCAAACCACAGAATAACCAGAAGAATGTGAGCACTCCAAAGGACACCAACTTTATTCACAAACAGTTAAGCGCTTTCCTCTCCACTACAGAGACTTCCTCAGAACAAAAATCACAACCTTACCCAACCAAGTTAAATACACCCATAAATTATTCAATTAAGCAACAATTAAAATCCTTAAAGCAATATCAAACTTCCAATATTAACATAATTCACCACATTATTTTAAAAATTCTTAAAAACAAGATTTAAACAAAATGTTATACTGTTTTGTGTTAAAAATGTGTTTACATAAATTAACAAACCAAAACAAATTTAAAAAAAAAAATTATTTAAAAAACTAGGTTCTCCAATAAACTAACCGGAAATTTGATCAAGTGTAAGAATGCTAGCAATACTAATGGTTTCATTGATGCCTGGAAATCTAGAGGCATCCATAAACAAATGCCATTTTAATTCCATTACATCCAAATGCACATCCAAAATACCCTCTTTTTCATCCTCATTGAGGTGTTGCAAGACCAAAAATTTAAAGCAATGTGTGGTATGTTCGCTTATATGCCTATATAGTGCACTGGTTACCCTCCCATGCTTAATGTCACCTAAATGTTCTCCCATTCTAATTTTCAATTTCCTACTAGTTTTACCTATGTAGAAAATGGGACATTTATGACATTTATCCATATAAATCACCCTTTTACTATTACAATTGTAATGGCCCCCAATATGCAACCTATGTCAATTAATTTTCACATAATCCCCAGTTTCAAATATGTGTGGACAAAAAGAACAAGCATTACATTTAAAATTACTCACTCTTCTATTTGTCTTGTGTGTAGATCTCACCCCCTCAAGACTGTTCTTAATACATTTGTCTCTTCTAAAAACGTATTTGGGGTGTTTTCCAGCTTTAGAACCTGTACCTGCATCACACTTAACATAATTCACCACATTATTTTAAAAAATCTTAAAAACAAGATTTAAAATAAAATGTTACACTGTTGGTGCACTAGACTGCCAACATGTTGTCAGTCTGTACTGATACCACACTACTGAGGAGGGCATTCTGAAATGCTTGCAACACTAGGAGGACTGCCTTCATCTTGAGAACATTGATGGAAAAGTTGACCTCTGTATGTGACCAAGTGCCAATGACCATCTTCCCTTTGACATGCTCCCACACTGGAAGGGAAGTGTCTGTCATCATTACCACCACTCGGGTCTGTAAGGAATAAATGCCCATCTACCATGGAGAGATACATTATCCACCTGTATATGTGTTGCCTGTAAATTTCAGTAACTCAGATTTTGGTGTGAATCAGATGATACATTTGGGACAATTACACTGCTAAGGTCCACTGAAGTACCCCCATGTGAAACCTGGCCAATGGAACCATGAAGACAGTGAAAGCCATTATACCCAATACATAAAGAATTAGTCTTGCTGGTGGACAGAGGTGATGAAGAACTTGAGTGACAGTGTGGTAGAGGAAGAACACCCTGGGGTTTGGAAGATGGGTAGTTTGTAAGCTTGTGTCCAGGTGGTATCCAATAAACTCTACCTGCTGAGATGGCATAAGCTGCCTTTTGGTCAGATTGACTGCAATGCCTAGGTCCTGCATCAGCTGGAGCAGAAGGTCCTGATGGTGTGATAACAGGTTGTTGGATGTAGCAGTCAGGAGCCAATCATCGAGGTACATGAAAACCCAGATCCCTAGTAGGGTCGCACACACTGCCACTGCTGCCATAATGTTGGTGAACACCCTGGGGGCTATGGCGAGACTAAATGGCAGGGCTCTGAACTGATAATGACTAGGTCCCAGCTGGAAATGGCGACATCTTCTTGAATGCTTCTTTATCAAGGCCTTAACATCTATGGAGCACAACCAATCGGCCTTCCTTTATCTTCACATGATATAACAAGGCCTTAACATCTATGGAGCACAACCAATCGGCCTTCCTTTATCTTCACATGATATAACAAGGCCTTAACATCTATGGAGCACAACCAATCGTCCTTCCTTTATCTTCACATGATATAACAAGGCCTTAACATCTATGGAGCACAACCAATTGGCCTTCCTCAGCACAGGCACAATGGACTCAAGTGTCACCATCCATAATTTTGCCTGCTTGACATATTGTTTTAAATGTCTCAGCTCAAGAATGAGTCTGATGTCCCCTGTTTTCTTTGGTGCTAAAAAGAACCTCCAGTAGGCTCCGAATTTTAACTGGCCTCTGCGGACCAGTTTGATAACTTTTTTTTCTAGCAGCTTGGAAACTTCTCCCACTATGAGTTTCCATTGACTGGGTAAAACATCAGGAACTTTCTTCTTCTTGACAGGAGGGAGGGAAAATGGTGTGGAATAGCCTCTGAAAATTATGTTCATCATCTAAGAATCGATGGTTGTTTTTCACCAGGCTTGTGGGTGAAGAGTCAAACACCTACCCCCCTGACTGCCTCCAGAGCACAGCAGTTGGGCAACCTTTCAGGGGTGCTGAAAGGGCTTTTCGGTAAAGGATCCATAAAAGCCCTGGTTATACAGTTCACCTCTGCCTCTAGGGTGACAGCCATTATTGGTAACTCCTCCTGTGCCATGGGGGGGGGGGTCTATAACTAGGAGTTTTCTGGTTAGAACTCTTGAGATTTTCTGAACCACATCTTCTTCCTAGCTCACAGATTCTTAGAGTAGGATCTCTGGGTCATGGAGAAGCAGACTCCCACTGCAGAGAGTGTCTTGCCATCCTGTTGACTAAACAAGGTGGACCCATCAAAGGGAGCATTAATGAAAGATGTCTTGAAGCATTCTACAAAGTTGTATATATGCATCCAGGCATGCTGAAAAATAGTAATTTCAGTGACTGCTGCCCTTGTCGTGCCCTCAGCTGTGTTGAAAAGCAGTCACATGGCTACACTGGAGGGTAGAAAGCTAGGAGTCCACTGTTATTTGTACATCTGCAAGCAAGATACCTAAGAGAGACTTGGAAATCTCTTTGGTCAGGTCTTTCTAAAATCTGGTGACATGGACTAAATAATTCAGAGCTCTAAGTTCAAAGGTCACTGAAGCATATGTCCATTTCTCAAAATGGTCCATAGCCCTAGACTATCTATTAGGGGGACGGACCAGGGAACTTTCTTCAGATAGTTTATTCTTTGTGCTGCCACTACAACCATTGCATCTACAGGTGGAACTTTGCTTCAGTGTTTCCTGTCTGTGGACACTGCTAGTATCCTGTCAGGTTTCTTTGGAATGGGTTCTACCACATCAGAGTCCTTCCATTCCTGTTGAGCCATCAAATCAATGAGTGGGAAAAATGGGTGACACCACCCATGATGAAGATGAGCCAGAACCAAAGGCTGCCAGGAGCGCAGACTCATTTGGAGAAGGACTTCTGTGGACCATGACCCTCTCTGTTTTATCAATTCAAGGATTTTGATGCAGATGACATCTTCAGAGAGGACCTAGGGGAGCCTTTGCCTTCATCCAAGTCTGTGTCTTCGATGATGGACTCTGTGGAAAAGCCTAAGTGCTTCCACTTGCATGTTTGTCTTCTATGAATCGATCAGAGAATTCTGAATCAGACTGGGAACGTATGTAGCAGGTTGCCTGGGAAGCCTGTGGAACTGACTGTCGCTGTCAACAGAAGGATAAGAAGTAGAAGCAGATTCTGGTCAGGGTTTGGATGGAGCCAACCTGGATGAATACACGTTTTCCCTTGACAGAGAGAGGACCTGGTCAAAAGCCTTGAAGGCCAGGAGTGCCATCAGTTTCATTAGCCCTCTTCTGTCCTCAGACAGAAAGGAAACCATGGAACTGAGGTGCTTCTACCCTGAGGCCATTTTTAATGCTGAGCTGTCAAGTGCCAAGGCACAGAGAAGAATAAGTGGTTCAGACAACTTCAGAATGGACCCATCCCCCTGGAGCCATGCCTCTGAAGCGTTGTCTTTCAGATTCTTCCAGATCCGAACATGTCAGACCTGAGAGAGAAAGGGAACCTGTTGGAGTCACAGTCACTTGAACTACTGGCTCTGGCAAAGGTGCTGTGGGACAGATTGAATCTGCGACAACCAGTGCTGAGAGGTGGACTGATTCAGGATAAACTACAAGAGGGGGTAGATGGTCCAGCACTTTGTACGTTCACAGACAATGGTACCGACAGAAACTCAAGCTAGATCTGTGTTCTGAGGAACTTTCTCATCATTCAGTTTATTTATTATTTATTTATTTGATATTTGTTTACCAGAGTGGTCTGACCGGGTCTACAGAACCCTTTTTCTGCAGAGGCGGAGGCAGTTGAGTGCATGTTCAGTCAGATTTCTCAATGAATGGGACGATGACTCCACTGATGGTGGTTTAGATTACCTTTTCTCCTGAAGGAATGGTGAGTGCAGTCTGAGACTCACCAGATCCAGGGAGAACACAGACCAAGTAGGAGACAAATGGAGCCAGGAAGCTTTTGGCTCCAAATGTGAGGCAGTAGGGGAAGAGGAAGGGACAGCAGACACTGGAGGAGAAGGAAGAAGAAGGAGACCCTTTACTGTTAATTTATCTCTTCTAGTCTGTAAGGTGTGGGAGCTAAAAGAGGAGCAAGGCTGACATGGAGTGTCAAGGTGGGCAGCACCCAAACAATAAACACACAAGGAGTGTGAGTCCTGGTGTGACAGCTTGCGCCCACACTCTATACATTTCTTAAAGCCTTGACTATCAGCCATTATAGTAAAACCCAACAGACACATTCAGAGAAGAGCTTTGTCTGAACTACTGCAACTATATCACTATACCACTACCCTATCACTATAACAAAGCTAAGGAAATATCTAATAGAAACAAGTACAGCGCACACTATGAAATACTCTAATTACATTAAACTCTAACACTAAACTAACCACACTGTCTAACCTCAGCTATCTAACTAGCGTTCTACAAATTCTAAATAGTTAAACAGAAAGAAAAGATTTTCTGTCGGTAAGAGAAGAGTAGGAAATAGAATTCAAACATTTCCACAGTAACAGCCATAAGTCTACAAAAGTAAAAGCCCTCGATGGCATGACTGAAAACTTCAGGCAGCAACTGACATCTGATGTACTGAGCTGGAATTCAGGGAATTATGGTTAGGGGACGAGTCAGAGCCCTGGAAGTGAAGAACTTCAAATTCAGTGCCGAAGTTGGATCCAATCAAATTCGACTACCCATATTTGAATCAGTTGAAAACAGACAACGGTGGATCTGCAGATAACACTCTCCTCGTACTTTTACAATTCATCAGAATAAACTTTAACATAAGAGCATGACAATTTGAAATTCTGAAAATCAAAGATGCAGAAGTATATACTTTTCCCCCTCATCTATCAATAATTTTCCCATCCTTATCAGAAACAGTAGAATTGGAATTAACTAAGTGCTTAGCAGCAGTGGGATCAACTAAGGTTATAGCTGTTGGGTTGGGTTAGGGGAATAGTGGATAAAAATTAAAAGACTGAGAAACTTTATACATCCTGTCTTCCTTTTTAGGCACAGCTAGCTATCAGGAAAACTGCAGACATTAACACGCACAGCCTCTAAAGCAGACAAAACAGGAGGAATGGGTGTAGGGTCTGGAAAATCCTTCTGTAACAAGTCATAAAATTTCCTGAGGGACTGAAAAACATCAGTGTTCTCACACTGAAAACACTAGCACATTCTAGCAGTTGTCTCAGAGAAAGAGAAAGAGAAACCCCCCACAAGGAGAATCAGAAACTGAGGTCTTTTCTGAGTCTGAATCAGAATCTGAGGTAAAGACCCTGTATCTGTCCCTTCATCTTCCTGTTCAGACTCAGAATCTTGAATTTCTTCAGGAAAAGAAGAATCACTCTTACTTTTACCAGAACCTACATCACAAGAAGGATCAATAGCCTGAATTAAACCCTGTGCCAGACCCAGTAAACTACTACCATCCAAAGAAAATTGAGAAGAAGCAGATACATGTTTGGTTTTCTATTTCTTTTTGACAGGAAAAATGGAGCCAGTATCATTATTAATCACAGCAGCTGCTGCCCCAGGGATGGAAGCAGCATTCTGAGACCGCAGGGCAATCTTTCCTGTTCCCTCTTCCAGAACCAACAAGAATGCCTCTCTCTCTCTTGCCCACTGAGGGGACCCCAACAGCTCCAGAGGATGTGGCTAATCGCCGGTGCATAGTGGCTGTAGGTGCAACAGCAGAGGGAGCCCTTTATTTATTTATTTTTTTATTATTTATTTTACATTTGCTGACCGGGCTAGTCTAACTGGATTTATTTCCATTTTCAGTAGAGGCCCGGGGAGAAAAGCTCCAAAGGTAACGTTTACAATGTTAAAAATCATGAAAATAAACAATTACAAATTATGAGAGCAAATCAATCACAATTGTTACATAAATAAGGAAGATTTGCAAAAAATTACAACACATACAAGTCAACAAGTTGTTTACATTATAGAATTTAGATACAGTAAAGAGAAGTTATACAGTGAGATAAAAGAGAATTGTAGTACTTCATCAAGGTAAGGTGTAGAACGTAAGTTAAGTTGTGTTTACTAGTATCAGGCCTGCTTTCGGGGGGTAAGCAGTAAAGTAGAAGTAAGTGTGGTGAGAGAGAGATACTTCCCTTGTAAAAGATAAATGGTCTGAGGTTTAACAAATAGCCACAGCAATGTCACCCATCTGCAGCTGAGGTAATTTGATATCCTGTTGTGTTAGCAAAGCCTGTTTGCTTAATTGTTTTATTTTTGTGGCTGGAAGAAGGACCAACCCTAGGACCCATAATCTGTTCTATGGTCAAGATGAAAATGGTGCCACTTTCCCTAGAAAGACAAAGCAGCAATTGCCAGAAAACGCTGCCAGTCCACAAAAGTTACTTTTTCACAGAAAAACACTGTAAAAAGCACTTTAAAACAATATACCAGCCCCACAGAAAAATGTTTTTAGTTACTTTACACCATTTTAAACTGGCATAAAAAGACCACCCTGTTTAAAAGTACATAACAGTCTTGAGACAGTCAGTTAAAACACAACCCTCTTAGTTTTAAAATAACTTTCCTGTAGGCAAAAGTAATAAAACATCAGTAAAATTAAGAAAATTGAAGTTGTTTTCACCAAAGGGACCTTATCTGCCCAGACTGTCCATCCTCAAAAGCCTCAGAGGGGTGTACTCTTCAGCAGCAGGAAAGCTCTGAAGGGCTTTGCACCCAAACTTGTCTTTTAGTCAGCTCAGCTCAAGCTGTGTGACAGTTTAGGCATGTGGAAGGTGCCCTGAAGCTTTAGAAGCTAGTCGTCTGTTATATCCTTGGCAGGATGTAACCTCTTATAGGTAAGCCTAATGCAGCAGTGATCAATATGATGAATATTAAGTTACGTGGGCTGTATATGATTTTTTTTTTAAAATACAGGAAGGTATATGCAGTACCATATCATCAGTGTGCATGCATTATCAGGTTTTACATAAGAATATTTGTTACTGTATAGACTGGTTCAAAATCTAGGGCACAGAAGGATAATATAAAGAGAAAGAGCCGCCAAAGGAAGGTGGTGGGGAGCGTGTTCCGTCTGTGAAGGGGAGCAGTGTGCGCTTGGTATAACACACTTCCTGCTCCAACATGCTTAACGGTTGTAATTAGCCTATGCAGTACCAACATGCCTGCATGGTATCATCATCTGCATATCAAATGTTAAACGTCAACATTACATGGTTTGGATTATATGCAGTTGATTGTTCACCATTTTTTCTTATACTGGAAATCTGTTTTAGGTTATATACTACACAGATTCTGTTTAATGTGTAACTTGTACACTTTTATGCATCTTTCTCATCTTAATCCGTTCAGCACATAATCAGGCCCAGGCCTGGTCAGAATAGGGTCCAGAACCAACCAGTAATGGCTTACAAATGAATAATTAAATAGAATAAATAAGATGAAAGAATATCAAATACTGAAGAGACAGAGAGAATCACGCTAGCTGGTAGTTTAAAATGTATTCTATTGATGCTGGTACTGGTTCTGAAAAAGGATACTGAGGAGACATGCCCAGATTCATAAAATGGATGTGTACCTTTCTCCTTATGCATTACCAAAGTACTTAAACACAGCACATCTGCAGTAAAGTGATTCAGCTTTATTTACAAAGGAAATAGGGAGGGAGCACAAATCACATTATATGCTGGAGAATGTGTTGTTTTTACTGGATTCAGTAATACTGGATAAAACTGGATCCATTAAAGTAAGTCGTTTTTTTAACTGACAGTTTCAGCATGTTTATACTGCTATGCCTTAAATGTGGCATTAATATTGTATTTTTAATGTGGTTTAACGTTGATGATTGTTGAGTTTTCTGTACGGTGGTAATTTACCTTTTTTAGGGAGTTTTCCTTTCCACATGGTTGTGTAAAACCAAGAGCCAGTTTATTTAATTAACTAGACTATGAGGGAGCTTGTCTTCCTACACTAAAATGCATTTTTTCACATTTGTTTGATAATGCATGTTTGTGTTTGATCATCATACTATATATTCTAGTGGAAACAATGTCTATATCCTTGAAATTAAGACATCTACAGTTGTGCATTTCAGTTTCTGAGAACTGATTTCATAAATTAAATTATAGCAAGAAACAGAGAATAGTATACACTGAGTACATCTTTCTAGTGACCTAATATATATTTCTAGTCAGTACTAGAATATATTGCCTGTTTTCTGAATAACTTTTAAAAGACTTGAGTTGTGTTGACATATTGTTGGCTAGAATACATATTTTCCAGTAAATAAATGCTCTGTAGGGTGTTACGTTATTGATAATATTTCTGCAAAGTGCTGTAGTGGTTTGAACTGCATCTTTGTAGTTGTTGTTATGACATACAGTGACAGCCTCTGGAAAGACAGTGCATGCTGGGTATACTTTCCCAGCATAGAGGTGGAGTCTGCTTTGCATATATAGAACATAAAATTATACCATGCTTGGAAGTGAATAGCATATTATTAAAAGGCATTGGCAGAATATGGTGTGATATTCTACAAGCATGTAGAACATGAAAAGACACTCCGAACAGTGTTGCAGTGTGTAACGGTGCCACACATGGATAGTGCAATGTGCAATGTCATTGTGAACACAGTTAGAACATTAAAAGGTGCATGCTGCGTGTGTATGGAATGTGCAATCATGACTTGTACAGAGGCTGAACATTCAGTGATGTCATGCAAGCAAGCAGAATACAAAAGGGCACACTATGCAGGGAGATGGAACGTTCAGTGATGTCCTGCATGGAGGCAGGCTGGGCATTAACACCCAGCATGGGGGCAGGTGCTACTACACTTAGATGGAACATGCGCTGACATCCTGTATGCAGGAGGAGCATGAAAAAACATAATGTGCATGCAAGGGCAAAACATACTGATGTGCTGTTTGAAAGCAGAGCACAGTGTGATGCCCTGAATGGAAGTGGAATATACAGTGCTGTTCTGTTCTGTGTGCATGTGGAACATGAAAAGAGTTCCTCCACAAATGTCTAGTGTACAGTTAAGCTCTGCATGGATTTGGCAAATGTCTTGATCCTTTGAGCAAAAGTGAAGTATATACCCTGTGTGAAGGTGGCGCATGCCATGATGCACAGTACAAAGGCGCAGCCTACAGTGACTTCTTGCATTGAGGTGAATCATGATGATGCTCCTTACTGAGGTGGAGCAAGCAATGACAACACGCAGAGCAGGGAAATACCACAGAGCTGCAGAGTATGCAGTGACACCCTGTATGGAGGTGGAGCATACCAAGATACTCTAAAAATAGGGGGTGCATATATAGTGACACCCTGCACAGAAGAGGAGAACACCATCATGCTACATGCAGAGATGGATCATGATGCTATAACATCTGCCCAGAAATGGAGTAAACAGTGACACCCTGCAAACAGGAGAGGAATGCCATCATGCTTTGCACAGAGCTGGAGTATGCAGGCAGGTAGAGAATACCAAAATGTTCTGAACAGACGTGAGCATAAACTGAACCCCTGCACAGTGGAAGTGATACCATCACACTATAAGCAGAGGCAGAGCCAGATCATGGTCATATGGGGCCCTAGGCAGGACACTGTACTGGGGCCTTCTAGTTACAACCCTTACCCCTCCCCAGTCATGACCTCATCATGCCCCCCAATCATGTCCCCACCATGCCAATATCCCACAATATGGCTGGCTCTCTCCAGTTAACCATAAAACACTGTTCAAACCAGTCTTTAGTTTTTACAGTGATTCTACTTTTATAGTGACTACACTGATTTGAATTCTAAACTTTTATTTCAAGTTTCACAGAACAAAAATGTTGAGAGGTAGGTATTTGCCAACCAGCCAAACAAAAAAAAACTGATACCACAAACAGATGTAGCATAAGCAATAGCAAGCCTCACTTTCCTTGAAAGGTGAGACTTATATGCGCACACACGCACGCACACATACACACACACATATATATATATATATATATATATATATATATATATATATATATATATATAAAATGTTTTATTTTTAACTGCTTATTTCACCTAGTGCTGGATCCAGCTCTGTGTAGAGGTGGAGTGCATAGTGATACACTGTATGACCAAAACCTCAGCATATAAATACCTAAATAGGCTTAAACCTACAACCCTGGTCGCTGACAAATTACCTGCAGAATATCTAAAGATCGCAGCCAAAGCCATCTCTTACCCAGTCTCCATGCTCATTAACTGCTCTTTATCAGTACAATGCATTCCTTCTGTGTGGAAAATTTTCCATATAATACCACTCCACAAAGGAGGTAACTCTGTGGAACTATCTAATTACTGCCCAAGTGCCTTTTTATTCCCTTATCTAAAATTCTGGAAAAATGTATACATTCCCAAATAATGCACCATCTCCTCACTAATAAACTGCTAACCAACACCCAGCATGGATTCCGCCCCAATCACAGTACTACCACAGCCCTTATAAGCTTTACCAACACAGTAAACAAACATTGAGACAATGGTAACCTAATATCCAATGTATTCCTAGATCTCTCCAAGGCCTTCAGTACCGTCTCCCATCTCAAACTCCTTTCTGCTCTCCCTGATCTTAATCTCAGCCACTCCACACTAGCGTGGTTTCAAGACTATCTAACCAACGGCCAACAAGCAGTAAAATGGCAAAACTCCTTCTCTCTCCTCCTACCTGTCACCCTAGGGGTCCCCAAGGATCCGTTTATGGACCTCTTCTTTTCAACATATTCACCAACCAACTCCACAAAGCTACCCAGTATGCTACCCTAGTCCAATACGCCAATGACTTCACTCTAATCTGCTCCGCCCCATCACTCCCTCAACTCCAGGAATTGATACAAGAGTCCTTTACTGCTGTTGAAACCTGGTTAGCCAACTCTCAACTAATACTTAACCCCAATAAAACACAGCTAATGATATTCTATCCGACTAGAGCCTTAGACCCCATACCACCATTCACAATATTCTCAGCCAATATCACCCCTAGCATGTTTCCAACACACCAAACTTCTAGGGGTTATCCTAGATCACAACAAGAAATTCAATATGCACATTGCACAGACAATAAAGAAAGCCCATAAAAAACTCGGAAGCCTACATATAAGCAAAAGTACCTCACCAATGACAGTAAAGCCACCATTGCAAGAAACCAACTACTATTCACACTCCTCTATGCCTTCCCCATACTCATCAACCTAAACAAAGCAGACTTTAACAAAGTAAACACCTAAACTAACCAAACTAAAATAGCTAGGTTTGCTACTGACTCACCCTTCAGGACACATCACTACATAACAATCAAGCAACTATCCTGGCTAGAATTACCTGACCTGCTCAGATATAACCAGCATACAATAGCCCACTAAATTCTGTATTATCCTGATAGAGTTTCTTCTCTTCAAGGTCTACTTAATATCTCCTCTAACAAACGACTATTAAGATCCACCAATAAAGCACTGGCTGACATAGGCAAAAGGAACAATAGCTCTGGGGGCTCCTTGTTTTCCATTTCTGTTGCAAAAGCATGGAATACCATCCCCATAGATATTAGGACCGCTGAAAACAAAAATAATTCCAAAAAACTCTTCAGGACCCAATTACATAGTTCTCGGTTATGTAATTGTTCTGACCCTGGGGTAGCTTCATTTAATTAGATAATATCATACCTTAACATCTTATGAAAGCTTGCAAAAACTCCTTTCTATACTCTTAATCAATCAGTGTGTGTTTATTGTACTAGCCACTGATAAATGTAACCAAATGACTGAATAAAATGTCCTTTCAGCTGTATTGTTTGGTGTAACACACTGTGCTCCTTATTGTATATTTACGTTTTGCTCCTTCCTTGGCCTTGAAACTGTACCTTATTAACTTTTGACTCTGTACTGTACTTTGTTAATGTGTATTGTATTTACTGTACTTGCTGTAGTAATCTTTGTGGAGCTTTTCTCCCTGGGCCTTCACTGAAAATGGGATCCATGCCCAGTCGGACTTTCCCAGTAAACAAATGTAAAATAAATAAAATACATTTTACAAAGTGGTGCATTACGTTTGCATGCAGTGAATGAAGAACTGAATGCAGTTTTAACGCAGTGGTTTACTTTTGCCATTTGCTAGAAAAGATTGATAAATGTGCCTGTTTCGGGGATTGTATGGGCAGAGTAAGACAGTCTAGCTGTATTTCTTTCCATTTGAAAATGTGATATTCATCCTGAATTATACATATGAATATTTTCCAGAGGTAATCATGGAGAAATTTGCATTCCCATTTCCATGTATTTATAGGTAAAGTAGTAGATTCATTTAAATTGATTAAATTTACAGATTTCCACCAGCAATACCAAAAGCATTAAATGAAACAGTCACTGATATATAATATCTACTTAACTATGCATTCTGCAGACAAATCTGCTTTTCCAGCTTTAATGCTGATTAACTTGCAAGTCTGTTGACAATTCCATGCAGTAAACAGCAGATGCCCACTTACTATGAGCTTCTTAGTAGCACATATTGTAAGTAAAAGCACTACACAATTTTGGTAAGAGATGCTAGACAGTAATTTCCTGTTCACTTGCAGTTCTGATGCTTGGAGCATTGTTTCAGAATGTTTGCTAAAAAGGAAGATGTACACATTGAGGATGGATTGTGGCACCTTTGTGAAGTAAAACATGCAGTGATGCCCTGTGTGAAGGAAATGTATGCAGTGAACATGTCCTATGTGGAGAAGGAGTATGCAATGAACATGAAGTGATGCCCCGTGTGGAGAAGTATGCAGTGAACATATAGTGATGCCTTGGTGGAGGCGATGAAATGTGTGGAGAAGAAGAATGCAGTGAATGTGCAGTGATGCCCTGAGTGAAGTACACAGTGAACATGTAGAAAGCAGTGATGCCCTGTGTGGAAGAGAAGTTTGCAGTGAACATGCCATGATGTCATGTGTGGAGAAGCATGCAGTGAACACGCAGTGATGCCTTGTGTGGAGAAAAATTATGCCGTGAACATGCCATGATGCCATGTATGGAAGTTTGCAGTGAACATACAGTGATGCCCTGTGTGAAGGAAAAGTATGCAGTGAACATGCAATGATACCCTGTGTAGAGGAGAAGTATGCAGTAAACAAGAACTGATGCCCTGTGTGGAAGAGAAGTTTGCAGTGAACATGCCATGATGCCATGTGTGGAGAAGCATGCAGTGAACATGCACAGATGCCCTGTTGTGGAGGAAAATTATGCAGTGAACATACCGTGATACCATGTATGGAAGTTTGCAGTGAACATGCAGTGATGTCCTGTGTGAAGATGCATGCAGTGGTCATTCAGTGATGTTCTGCATGGAAGCAT
>NC_056743.1:1940447692-1940485192 GCF_019279795.1 Protopterus annectens
CTATCCTGGTCCCCCTGAGCTTGTCTGTAGTAAGGCTTTGCTCTGATGGAATATATGAGGCTTGAAGAGTGAAAATGAGCTGAATTGTTACCTCCCAGGCCAATGTAGCTAGTCTACAGAGAGGGTAGGATCTGGTACCCCCTTCTTTATGTACCACGTCATTGTGATACTATCTTATGTACACTAGCAAAGACACAGGTAAATAGTGATGATTTAAGGCCTTCAAAGTACTGATAACACCCCACATCTCCCTGACATCTTTCTGCCTCTGCCTGTCTATGAGATTTCACAGAACTTGCATTTTTACCCCTTTTAGTACCACACCCCACTTCAGTTACTGACTGGAAGGGGATCAAAAGAGAAAATTGGGGACCTGCATCACACAGTATCTGGTTTACACTACACGCAATCTCTCCCTTTATGAATCTTAGAACTAGAATCTGAAAAGTCAGCGAGTGTAAATGTTGCGGCCAGATTGATCATAAGTACCATTGCGTTTTCCTTGTGTTATCTGGCAAAACGCACCATGACATCATCAATGCTCTGTAACCTCTAATCATGAGAAACTCCCTTGTAGATGTTGGGGAGGAACTATTGGAACATTTCTACTTTGTCTGGCAGGAGAAAGGCTTTTCCTAAAGTTGAGTCCAGCAAACATCCCAGGAAAACTAATCTGTGAGAAAATGACAGAAGAGTTCTGTAAACTGATTTGAAATCCCGCACTGAGTCGAAGCTCTTGCACCACTGTTGGAGAATACTGATAGCTGGTAAAACAGTCTGCAGATATACGACAATCATCTAAATATGGAAAAATGTGAATGTCTTGGGGTCTGTAATATGCAATGGGTGGAGCCACACATTTTGTGAGTATCCTTGGGAGCAGTGTAGAGCCCACAGAATAAAACACACAGAAAGTACAACTGTATAAGTAAACTTATCATAACAGTAGATGTCTGAATGATCGCTGATGCAGTCACCTTAGCTATATGGGTTATATCCTGATAAGGATGTAAGAGATGGCCAGCTTCCAAAGCTTCAGAGCACCTTCCATGAGTCTAAACCATAAGTCAGCTCAACTGAGCTGACTAAAAAGATGATTTTAGGCTCCAAGCCCTTTAGTGCTTTCATGCCAACAGAGAGAGGGAGACTAAGCCATGAACGGTATTGCTAGGAACAACAAAAAATAAATGTCCACACCCTGGCATAAAAATACACAAAAGAACAAGGAAGGAGGGAGCAGCTACTGCAGTAGTGATCATTCAAACATCTACTGTTATGGTACGTTTACTTACACAACTGTATTCTGTTCATCATACTGATCACTGCGGGTCTATATTAGATACTCAAAGTTACTGAACTTCTAACACGATATGATTGACACCATATCGTCAAAGTCCAGTAACATTGAATACCTAATAAAGACATGAAAAAATTAAAAAAACAGCACTACTTGCTTTAAGCAGGGAGGGCAAGCCCCCCTGCACCCCACATCCCCTACTACTTAAATATTCCAACTTCGAGACCGCACTACATTGAAGTAAACGGATATCTCCCCTTATGGAGATTTCCATTTACCTCTTCCATGTCCTGCAGTTTTGCCATTTATGTGTCGCCAATGTCAGATTCGACATTGTGATCATTCGCAATTCTAATATAGACCTGATCACTGCTGGGTAGATTACTGTAGCTAAGTACGTTTGAGAGGTGGAAGGAGAAGAGTCTAGGAGCCCCTGGAGAATGGTCTTAGAAAAGCCTGACCCAGACCTAGAGATGGAATCAAGCTTGTAGTACCTTGTAAAAGTATGCACAGAGGACCAAGTTGCTGATTCCAGAATAATTCTCAAAATGCAACCATTTATAAAAAGCCGTAGATGAGGCCAAGGCCCTGGTAGCATGGGCTCTGACCCTGATTGGAATAGTTTTGTTGTGGTGAGAATACCAAAAGTAAATAGCCTGAGACAACCACTTGGAAACAGTCTGTTTTGACACAGATTGTCCCATCTTCTTACCTTCACAAGAAATGAACAAATGATCCAAAGATCTGAAAGATTTAATTCTGTCAAGATAGTACCTGAGGTGTCTGTGCACATCCAAGGTATGGAGTATCCTTTCTCCCTCGTTTTTATGTCCAGGAAGGAAAGCAGGGAGATATATAGTTTGTCTAAAAATAAATTCAGATACCACTTTAGGCATAAAAGAATGATTACTTCTCAAAAGAAACCCTGTCTATGTTGAAAATAAAATAAGGTTGACTCACCATAAGAGGTTGCAACTCAGATACTGTTCTTGCACAGGTCAGAGCAATCAGTAAAACTGTTTATCAAGTTAAGAACCCAAGTCAGCCAAGTTACCTGGTTCAACTGGTTCAAATGGTACAAGTGTTAGCTTCTCTGACAGAAAATTATGATCCCAAGGATAGGCCACCAGTTTTCTTGGAGGCCTTTTATGTAAAATGCCTTTCAAAACATTTTGACATGAGAATGCATTTAAAGAGGGGGATCCATGGGCAGACCAAAAAATTAACTTTGACAGAGCAGTAAGAAATGCCATAGGATAGTATCTCACAGAAATATTGTAAAACCAGAGAAATGCTAGCCCTGAATGGGCACTGGTTATGTTGTTGACACCAACTAGAAAACCCTTTCCATTTGCTAGTATATGAATTTGTCACAGCAGCCTTTCTTACCTCCATTAGTACCTACTGTGTATCGTCAGTAAATAGGCACAGTTGAAGTGGATTGGGGTCGTGGTGTATCAACTACCCTTGATCATGTGTGAGTAGATCCATTCTGTGAGGAAACTTGTGGTAACTGCCCTTAGCCATTTCCAAAAGAAGGGAGGACCACTGTTGACTGAACCAGAAGGGTCTATATTATATACTCAAAGTTTCAAAACTTCGAACCTCATATGATCGACACCATATGAGCAAAGTCTGAAACATCGAATATATAATAAAAAATAGAAAAACTTACCTAAACGGTCTGAGCAAGGGGGCAAGCCCCCCTGCACCCCCCCACACCCCCGCTACTTAAATATAACAACTTCAAGATTGCACTTCAGTGCAGAAAAGGGAACTCTTCCCATTCATTTTAACCTTCGAACTTGTAAAAGTTCAATCATATGGTGTCGACCATGTGACATTCGAACTTTTACAAGTTCGAAGTTATAATAGGAACCCAACCAGAAGGGCGTCACCACAATGATCTTGAGGACTCCTTCTAAATCTTCAGAAGTACCCTGGATATCAGTGGAAAAGGAGGACAAGCATGCAGGAACATTCCTGTCCAAGGACAGGAAAAGACATCTGTCTTCCAGGCCATTTTAAATGGAGTCCAGGAGCAGAATCTTACCATCTGATTGTTTAGAGAGGAGGCAAATAGGATCAAATCTGCTCATTGTTTACCACATAATTTTGCTCTAAAGAGCTGTAGGATGCCTGAGACTGTGATGTAAAGCTAAAGCCAAGCTAACATGTCTAGTCTGCAAAAGGGCTACAACCTGGTTCCCCTTGACTGTTGATGTACTACATTACTTTGGTTTTATCTGTGTAAGCTTGAAGAGGTCCAGGGGACTAAAGATGATTCAGAAAATTGAATGCTTTAACCAGGGGAAGCATCTTTTTTATATTTATGTGCTTCAGTCTCTCCTTCATGTCCCACACATCCTGCACTTTTATCCCACCTGAAACTACTCCCCAAGTAAAGTCAGAGGTGCCTGTGGTGACTGACTTATTTAAAGCAGGAAGGGAGGGAGAAAGTGAGATCTGCGTTTAGGAAAATTTACTCTCTCCACCAAGTGATTTGTCTTCTGACAAACCACAGCATTGGAATTTGAAAAGAAAAATTATATTGGTGCTGCGACAAAATAAACTTCAGATACCATTATATCTTTCTCATGTGGAGACTTGCCCTGGTTACCGTGAGAATCATAGATGTCATGAGACCCAAAATCCTGAGGTATTCCCTTGAAGTGATCACAGTCCAAGTAGAAAACCATAGAAATAGTTCTAGAGATATATCTGTTGTTTTTCCTGTGGAAGAAAAGCTATTTTAACTGAGGTGTCTGGAAGACACCCCAGGAACACAATCCTGTGTGAAACGGTCAAAAAAGACTTTTGAATGGTCTCCTGGAATCCCAGCTTCTGTAACAGATTTTTTTCACCAAAGTGAGAGATTCCAGACAGTTTGAAAAATACTCTGCAAAGATAAGCAAGTCATCTAAATGTGTAAATGTGGATACCCTGTACCCTGCAATGAGCTATAAATGGAGCTATACACTTTGTGAACACTCCTAGTGCAATGGGTAATACAAAGGGTAAGGCAGAGAACTGATAATGTGATTTTGACACACAAAACCCTAAAAAACATTTGAAGTCTGGATGAATAGGGATGTGATAAGCATCTTTTAAGCCCAGAGTTACTAGGAAACTTAGAAAAGGATGAAGAAGTAACAGGTGACAGCATTTTGAATTTGGCCACTATCATAAACAGGTTTAGAAAAGCAAAATACAGAACTGGTCTCCAAACATTTTTTTTTCTTTCCTTGGCACTAAAAACATACTTGAATAAAAAGCTTTCCACCCTGGGATGGAGGAACTGGTTCTATCACTCCCTGATGCAGCATGTGATGTAGGATGGGGAAATAGAGGAGGGTCCTGGAAACTAATGATTTTCTCCCACTGCCGTCTGTAACCTTGAGGAATGACCTTCAGAACCCACTCGTCTGAAACTAGCTGTTGGCAAAGAGGAAAGTGGAGATTCAGACTTTCTTGAAGGGAAAATGGACTGCTCTGGGGAGGCAAAGTCTCTTAAATATCAGTCTAACTTGTTGAGATTTCCTTGATTTTGGGGGTTTCCTGTATTATTTTAGGATTCCCCTTGTCATTTGTTCTTAAACGTCTGTTATTTAGAATCCCTTCGAAAATTAGCTGTTTCATCACACTTTTTTGATAACCTGTGCAACAGAGGAACCAAATGCTAAATCTCTATCCCAAGGAGAATTTAAAATCTAATTTTTAACATCATCTGGGAGGTTCTGAGAATGCAGCCAGGTAAGCTCCCACAAAACAGTAGCAGAAGCCATAGCCCTGAAAGAAGTATTAACTGAATCATACACAATGTAAACTATCAGTTGTGACCTGGAAGAAACAAAATGAGGTACTTCCTTATTATAGCATCCTTGGCGATATATTTACATAACAACTAAAACACTATAGTAACGTACCCTTAACTGTGTGCCAGATCTCATTTGTTTTTGTAAATATAAGTGCACAATGTCTGACATCCACAAATGCACAGAATGTTATGTTTATTTCTTTATTTTCAGTATGTACTTACAGAATATTATTCCCTAGAAGTCCGTTTGAAAAGTAAAAAGTTGCTGCCCTCACATGTAGCATTTGTGTTGAATAACTGCGCACATCACCTTTTATACTGCACATAATTAACGTTGTAACTGTAATGCTCTACAAATTACTTTTGCTGCTTCCAGCTCCAGTCATAGCAGAAAAGGGTCTTTGACCAATCCACCTAACTAGTTAATAAAAGTAATTATAGCGGCCTTGACAAAATGTAAAATGGCCTTGGCGAAATTGTTAGGGTGATACAGTTGAGGGATTATGCATGTTATGTCTTTTGTATTATGCATGTAATTGCAACAAATTATGGGAATAAAGGGCTGCTGTTTCATACAGCATCTGTCCATCATGCCAGCTATCTGGCTATTCATTCTGTTTAACTCAAGATACACCTGTAAGTCCAGTCTGTGTAAGAAGACGTGAGCAGCTATTCGCATCATTAGTCATCTTTGTCTTCCAGCTGACTTCTCCAGTGTCTGGGCAGGTACTTTAATCTAGTAATAAATATGTATGTGCCATGGAAGTTGCATACTATATGAAATAATGGCACCTTATTCCTGTAATTTGTTCCAAACACCTGCACAATGCAATATAGCCCTCAACTGTATCGCCATAGCGATTTCGCCAAGGACGTTTTACATTTCGCCAAGGCCGCTATAATAAGGAAGTACCCAAAATTATTTAAAGCAGATTTTTCTTCACAAGAAGAAACTGTAGACAAAACATTCCTCATATCTTCACAGTTAGTCAAAATAAACTGTAACATATGAGCTTAACAATTCAAAATTCTGAAAATCAAAGTTGCCGAAGCTTACACATTTTCCCATACTTATCAATAATCATCTCATCCTTATCAGAAAGACTAGGATTGGAATTAACCAAATGTTTAGCAGCAGTAGGCTTAACTAAAGCTATAGCTGCTGGGTCAGGTTTGGGATGAGTGTAAAAAAACTGAAAAGACTGAAGAACTTTATGCATCTTATTTCCCTTTTTAGGGGAAGCAGGCTGACTGTCAGGACAACTGCAAGCAGTGACCGCGACATAGTGCAATACTGCCAGCCCAGCTATCTGGAATTTTGTAAATAATCATATGTCATTTGTGAATATCAACATGATTCATATGCTTATCTAACCAATGTACTGGTGCCTTACTGCTTAAACAGATGGCAAGGGGGCTAAGGAGAAGCAAATACTGTTATTTAATTTTAAATCGGACGGCTGAAAAAGTTCTGTCTTGCATTGAATCCGTTTTCCCGTGTCATCATACTTCTTCCATGAGGTTTTGAGAATGATGCCAAGCAAGGCTCCTTTAAATAATCCAGAAAGAGCCATTCAAGAATCAGAATCACCTGCTTTTTGGTAACAGGGGCAGGCCATTCCTGAATGGCTTCCACTTTAGCAGGTTCTGCCTGATCTTACCACTCCCCAATCTATGTCCCAGGTAGGAGACCTCTGCCTTACCCACCTGACATTTGCTGGGCTTAATGGTCAACCATGCCCTCCATAACATGCTGAAGGTGCTCTTGCCAGGAATGGCTGTAGATGGCAATATCATCTAGGTGAGCAAGGGCAAAATCTCCTGCTCCTGCTAGAATATGATCTACCAGCCTCTGGAAAGTTGCTGGGGAATTTTTCATCCCAAAGGGCATCTTTGTGAACTCAAACAAGCCAAAAGGAGTCACAAAAGCCGACCTCTCTCTAATATTGGCAGTCAAGGGCACCTGCCAATAATATTTGTTAAGATCAGTGGTGGTAAGATACTTAGCCCCACCCAGCTGCTCTAGAGCTTCATCTATACTAGGCATGGGGTAAGCATCTGCCTCTGCGTGACTATTTAATTTTCTGTAGTCCACTCTGAACCTGCTGCTGCCACCCTTCTTTGGTACCAGCACCACTGGGGCAGTCCAGGGACTTCTGGACTCATGAATATTTCCTGTATCTCCTCCTTCAAAGTTTAACTCTGTCAGGCACCCTATAAGGGGTCTACTTAATAGGCCTTTGGGATCCTGTATCCACATGGTGGTGCACCAGGTGGGTGCACCCTGGTTTCCCAGTGAACATGCCCTCAAACTCCTGTAACACTGCTTGGATATCTTGAACCAGGGTAGGGGATAGCTGCTCAAACATTGCAACCCCTTCCACTGAGGTGTCAGTCTGAGCCTCACTGAGGAGATCAGTCACCAGAACTCCCATGGACTCCTCCTGCAATCCATTGCAAATGCTCAGCACAAGGACCTCTCTATCATGATAAGGTTTCATCATGTTCACATGGTACAATTTGTACCCCTGCCTCCTGCCTAGCAGTTCTACCATGTATTTAACATCACTGACCTTCCTTACCACTTTGCAGGGTCCTTCCCAAGCTGCCTTCATAGGTTCATAGGTTCATAGGTTCATACTAGTCTATCTGCCCTAGGGCATTTATAAGCCTAGCCAGAATGTGTTTGGCTTTCGCCACCCATTTTAAATTTATTTTGCTATGCCCTTTTTTGAGGTTAGTATACTGTGCCTCTGTCTAATAGTGACACAGAAGTGATACCCGGGGTAAACCTACGATCTCCCATCCACTCATCAAGATTCCTCTTGAAGAGAGTCAATGAGGGACTCTGCCTAACCTGGACTGGGATTTTATTCCAGAGTGAAGGGAGCCTCTGGGTTATGAATCTGTCCCTCCAGCATGTCCTATTTATTTCAGTGCTGAGGTTCAAGTCTCCCAGCGTAGCTCGATGGGATTTGGATTTTCTGAGGTGCAGCATGTCCATTAATTCTGGGTTGGACATGGCTTTATATGTCAGGCACAGATCGCCTCTGAACAGGCGGTATGCCACTGAGTAGAGCTGGAGTTTCTTTAACCGGGCAGCATATGGCATCTGTTTGAGCCCTTTGATCCTCTTGGTGAGGTACTTTTGGGGTCTTTCCAGTTGCTGCAGGTGTCTGGTAAGGTACATCCCAAAAGGGGCATTGTACTCAATTATGGGCCTGATGAGGGATGAGTAAAGAGGCACGATGACCTCCCTGATCTAGATGTGAATCCCTTCATGATTAGGTGGGCTATATAAAATGTTTTTCTAACCACTTTGGCCACGTGGTTGTCAAATGAGAGATTGCTATCAACTTGGGTCCCCAGGTCCCTAATTACTTCTTCTGTACTTAATGGATTACCACCTATGTGGTAATTTGTGGGCACTTTGTTTTTGCCAAAGGGGATGACTATACACTTTTTGGCATTTAGCTTGAGGCCATGGCTCTGGCACCAGTTGTCTGTTTCTATGAGGCCCTTTTGGAGGATGCTTGTGTCGGCTGGAGAGTCGATTATGGCGCCCAGTTTGCAGTCATCTGCGAACTTGGTCAGCCACAGTCCTTCCGTATTGGACTGTACCTCCGAGAAATATATACCGAACAAGAGAGGTCCCAGGACTGAGCCTTGTGGGACACCACTTGTAACTGGTTTGGAGTCTGACATGGCTCCACAATTCTAACCATGTGGGTTCTGTCCTTGAGCCAGTTTGCAATCCATCTAGTGACATAGGGGGTTATATTTAAGTTGGTAAGCTTATCTATAATGCCCGAGTGGGGTATTGTATCGAAGGCTTTTGCGAGGTCCAGGTAGGCTGTGTGGACCACCTTCCCCTCGTCAATGGCCTTGGTGACTGTTTCAAAGAAATCAACCAGGTTTAAGAGGCAGGATCTGCCCTTAACAAAGCCGAACTGGGTAGGATCCAGTGTTTGTAGGTCCCCAATATCTTTATTTATGAGGTCCATGATGATCCTTTCCATAGCTTTGCAGACCAAGCTAGTCAGGCTTATGGGGCGATAGTTTCCAGGATCCGTTGAGGCACCACCTTTATGGAGAGGGACCACTGTTGCTGTACGCCACTCTTTGGGCACATATCCTGTAGTAAGGATGTAGTAAGGCTGAGATTGAACAGTAGTTTTATGTTTGGGTTTAGCTCTTCTTGGAGTTCATGTAGGATGCAGCCCGGGACACCATCTGGTCCCATTGATGATGCATTGATGCAGCTTGTTGTGTCTGACAGGAATGAAAACCATTACCTGCTGCCCCACAGCATACTCTCTAGCTTGAGCATTCCTGTCATACCAGACCTTTTTCTGCTGTTGGGCTTCTGCCAGGTTCTCCTGAGCCAAGCCCATGAGTTCCCTGAGCCTTGTCCTGAGGTTTAGGACATATACCACAGCAGACTCCTTGTGAGATTCACACTCACCTTCCTACTCATCTTGAATTAAGTGTAGAGGTTCCCTCATCCTATGCCCATACAACAACTCAAAGGGTGAAAAACCTGTGGATTCCTGGGGCACCTCTCTGTAAGCAAACAACAGATGGGGCAAATATTTGTCCCACTCCCTCTTAAATTGGTCTGCAAATGCCCATAGCATGGACTTGAGTGTAGAGTTTAACCTCTCAAGAAAACCATTAGTCTGGGGATGGTAGGGGGTGATCTTTAGCTGCTTCACCCCACAGTGCTTCCACAGACAAGCCAGCAGGTCTGACATGAAATAGGCACCTCTGTCAGTCAGTATTTCTTTTGGGAAACCTACCCTGCTGAAAATCCCTAACAAAGCATTTGCCACCTTTTCTGCCTCAATAAAGAACAGAGCTACTGCCTCAGGGTATCTAGTAGCATAATCTACTACCACTAGGATATACTTTTTCCCTGTGAAACTTAGGGTACTCAGAGGCCCCACAATATCCATAGCTAAATGGCTCCTCAATCACAGGCAAAGGCATCAAAGGAGCTTTCATCTTGTCTCCTGCCTTGCCTACCTTTTGGCACTGCTCACAGGGCCTGCAGTATCCTGTTACATCTGTAAGTTCTGCATAATATGTCTCTTTGTGCATTTTATGCCCATATGACCTACAAAGGGAATATTATGGACTATGGCTAGAAGTGCCAGATGGTAGGCTCTGGGCACTACCAACTGCTGTATTCTCTTACCCTCTAGCCCTCCCTCAGGGGTCCACTCTCTATACAGCCACCCTTTGTCCCAGTATACAGATTCTCCCTTCCCTTAAGAATCAGGTGGCTCACTAGCTACCTCCCTCAGGCCTTGTAATGTAGGTCCTGAGAGCTGAACCAGTCTCAAAACTCTCTTAGTAACCCTTAGTAACCTTTCCTAGCTCCCATTACACAGGAAGTCTGGTATTCTCTGACAGCGGTGCCTCACTGCCAGCCTGGGTACTACTCACCTCTACACTTGCAGTCACTCTGTCCAGGGGAACATCAGTACCCACAAGCAGCTGTGGCTCACCTTCAGTCTCACTGCTATAGGGTAACTCCCTCCCTAAAGTAACCACTTCACCAGTCGGGGCTGCAGGTGTGTGGTCTGTCTGGGTTTCCCCCAGGCAACCAGACCCACGTGCTTGTCTCCAAGCCTGACTGCATGCAACAGCATGCACACATAGTACTGCATTATCAAAATCATTCCCTATCTGGACATCTGTGGGGATATCCTTAAACACACCTACTTGCTTGCTTCCTTTTCCCCCCTCCCAGTCAAGGTGAACACTAACAAAAGGTATTTAGAATGGGGTCCCTCCTAAAGCTCTGACTGGGGTAGACTGCCCAAGCAAATAGTGCTCCTCAGTAACCATTGCTGGCTTCACAATGGTTAGGTCAGAGGCTGTGTCTCTCTCTTAGCAATGGCCTCTTTGCCATTTACTAAAATAGGATATAACCTCTTGTGGTAGTTTGGTACCCTTGTTGTCTCGAGGCAACCTACTGCTGCATTTTGTCATTCCCACTTACTGGCTCTCCCACCTATTGCTCCCCACCTTGCCTCTGTGGACATCTACATGATACATGGCCCCACCGGTTGCATTTAAAACATTTAAGCTTCATCCCGGACGTGTACCTGGACAAGTGGCTTCCCCTGCTATTGGTGGACTTTGTTGGGGAAGTCTGGGCTGCCCACCATAGGTTCCCTTAGACCCATGAGCAGCACTGGGTGTCCCTTTCCCATTCATTGATGCCCTGCTTGCTAGGTAAAGGTCTCCATTCTTCCCCAGCTCATCTGCAGTACTGCATTGTCTATCAGCTAACCAGATTCTCATGTGATCAGGCAAAGTGCTAAGGGCTTGTTCCCTCACAAAAAGGTCTGCCAGCCCTTCAAAAGTAGTGACCTGACATCCACTCACCCACCTATGAAAATAAGTGCTTAGTTCAGCAACATAGTCACACACATTTTCATCTACCTTGCGTCTATGCTCACAAAACTTTTTCCTATAAGCTTCAGGTGTTAACTTAAAGCATTCAAAAGGACAGTTCTTTACAACATTATAAGTTAAGCAATCAGTATCAGACTATTTAGGAATAGCAGTTACAGCCTTACCATGAAGAAAGAGGGTCAGGAACTTTACCCAGAGCCCTTAATCAACATTATACTGTTTACATACCCTCTCAAACATATGAATGAAACTATCAAAATTATCCCCCTCTGTAAATTGTGGAAGAAATTTACTGACCTTTATTGCTTCTGGGGTTCAGTTACTCCCTTCCCCATTACCTCCATGACTCTGGTGAAGAGTCAGCATCTCCTTTTCATGTTGCCTCTGCCTCTCCATCTCCTCCATGTCTAGATGTCGCAGTTTCTCATTTTCCTCAGCCTCTAGATGTCTCAGTCTCTCTGCTGCATCTATTTCAAAATGCTTGGCCTCCAGCTTAAGTCTCTTTAACTCCAGATGGATTTTAAGTCCTCTGTGGAAAGGTCGAGTTGTCCATTTTCTGAGAGTTGTACATCTTCAAGGCCAGCCTGGTTCTCTTCCTGATCACTGGTCTGTGATGCCTTAGTCAGGTTGGCATGCACCAGTCCTTTAGCCTGGCACATCATAGCCAACTGGCACTTTGTCAGCTTGCCATACTCCTCTGCTGACATGCTTTCCTGCTCTCCCTGACTAACTAAACTAACAAGCAAAAAAATAAAACAATTGTGATGTGAAACTCTGAATGTTTACTGCATGGCTGATTGAGAGTACAAACACTTTCAGTGACCACTGTACACAGGCTACATGAATTCAATATTCACATCACTGCAAGCCAATTAATATGTGATGTGGCTATCTCACCACTGTCAACCAATTAATGTATGATGTTGATATCCCACCACTGCCCACCAATTAATATGTGATGCCTCTGCACTGGCCTACTAATCAAGCAGCCTCATTCCTCACCACTGGCAACAGTTAGGGATGTGCACAATGGGAGGATGACAAGTACACACACACAGTAAAATGCAATTTTCCTTAAGAGCAGACAGAAATCACAGTAAGTCTGGGGCTGGTTTCTTCCTCTCTGTTCAAATCTCTAATAAGACTCCCCACTAGCACAGCTATAGAGCTGAGTCCTTAGCCAGGGTTCCAAGCCAAGTCCTCCCAACACTCTCTCTCTGTCCAACCAGTGCTTTGTGTCCCTGCCCAAGTAGCTCTCACACACACACACACACACACACACACACACACACACACACACACACACACACACACTTTGAGATTTGTTTTATATACAAACACACACTTGGGAAAGGCTGACACAGGTTTACTAACTATGCTCCCTTATGCCCAGACTATAAGGTAGTTATCACTACCACCACAGCACTTTATCAGCTACTTTAAGGCCCTTACCAAAGGGTGTCCAATCCTACTGGGTAATGTTACTATTAATACAAATGGTAATCTGACCAAGCAAGGCTATTGGAGTGGCCTGTACAGTGTCACCAAATACATATGCAAGTACTCTAATAGCTTAAACATGTCTAATAAATATCAGCCACACAGATAGGTTTAAATGTATTTAATAATAAATAATAAAACAACAATACAATACTCAGTCAATCAACACAGTAACTTCAGAGTTCAAGAATCACAGGAAATATTTTAAAACAACATTGCAGGACAGTCTCAAATAAATAGAAAAAATGTCTAAACTAATCTTTATTATTTCCATATCTATATCTAAGAGAGATACTATGCCCTAAATCTTACTTACAGCAAGGTAAGTGCAGATGATGCTGATGATGAGTGGATGTTCTTGTTAGGTCCAAGACAAAATACAAAATGCCCAGTCTCTCTCTGAGAGAGTTTTTAAATCAATATCAAATATTACTGCTGGGTTAGCTTGGATGACATCACTTTTTGTCACCTGACTTCAGTTCCCAAGCTCAAACAGAAACTAACAGAATGTAACATCTCTGTGTTAAAACTACATATCTCTCAGAACTGTGCAGCTGCTAGGAAGTCATAAAGCAATAAAACACATTTTACATTTTAAACCTAGTAATTACTTCTCTTTCAAGACAATACAAAAACTTCTATCTCTAGACATTGTGTCTGCTACACTGAAACTGAAAGAGAACTTTTATAGCACAATCGTAAAGCAATCTAATTTAAACTTATTTTCTGTTCTCAAGTCAGCAGGATATGCTGTGGTTACATTTTAGCTCAGTACATAGCATAGAGTTCTGTATAAATCATATCAATATTCACTAATGACATAGAATTATTTACAAAATTCCAGATAGCTGGGCTGGCAATATTTCCGTATATCACAGTACCCATTTGAAATGTCAAGTCCTGCTAGATTAAGTCCCGAAATGTGGAGACTGAATGACCGAAAAGTTAGGCTTACGTATACTAAGTCCGAGATGCCATTTATCGGGATATTCCATTTGCTCTGATGTATGGCAATCTTGGAGTTGGTATATATAAGTTCAGGGGGTGTGGGGGCCCACTTGAGGAGGTGCAGATGGGGCTGGTCCCCCTGCAAAAAGAAGTTTTAAGAAAAGCAATTTACGAGATTCTCTGTTCTCCAGGTTTTCAGTCTTTTTTTCAGCTTATCGATACTCAGCATTTTGAGTGCCGATATTTCAACACAGAGCCATCTCAACATCACTGATAAAATCAAAGTTATCAAAATAACTAATATTCTTCTCTGGCAGTCCTTTATCCCCAAGCGACACATAACAAAGGAAATCTGACACAAGTAGAGGGGAAACTGACAGTCACCAAACTGTGAATTCAGCTCACTTCGGATCAATCTTTGCTTGAAGCAATAGGATTTAGGACAAAGCCAGTGGCATTCCATGATTTCTAATACCTCACCTCAAAGATGTGTGGCTTTAACCTGAGTTACAGAACTATTATATAAAGAAACAACTCAGAGAGCAGTTTTTCAAGAGCAACGGTGAAGGCTTTACTCAAATTTCTTCATTATCAACAAAAAGCAAGGAGAATGGAGATCTAATGTACACTCTAGTCAATTAAATTAGTTTTGTAGCAACAAAAACATTCTGCACGTTAACACTGAAAAACCTCTTTGCCACTAATAAACAAATATCCTTTGATAGTTGCTCAAGATATTGAAGACATACATCTATGTACCCACTTAAAACACAGAAGGTTCTGGAGATTCACAAAAGAGCTAATAATGCTTTTGTTTTACTGCTCCTTTCTTCACTGCCATCAGTATCCAGAATCCGCACAAAATATTTGTCACAAAACACAGTCTGTAGAAGTACGCCCTTATGTAAATGGTAGCCTAACAGACTCTAAAAGCAAGTACAGAGCCACATACACCTTGTTTTCGGACTGTCTACATGGAAGACCAAACTGTCATCTTACTCAGCAGAGGTGTTAAGTCTTCCTGAAATTGCCTTCACAAATATTTCTCTCATTTGCAACATCCCACTTTTTATCCATCCCTCATCAAATATGACCATCTCATTATGATCTTCTCCATGAAAATCTGCTTTGCGGCCATTTGTAACTCCTCTAACATCAAGGATTACTCCAAAACCAATTAATCATGCAACAGCAAACCTTGTTAGTGAGACTATTGCCTACTGCTTTGAATTTTCCTCCTTCATGGAGGGATGCATTGAGTTTTCCACACCAATCTGCTATATGCATAATGTCAAGTTTAGAACTAAACCTACATGGTGGAACTGATACATCAACAAACTCTATAATAAAAAAAAGCTCTTGTCATCAATAAGAGATATTCACTTCATCATTATAAAATGGATTTATAGTTGGTCAGTAAGTCTCCCAAACTTATTGTTAATAACTGCAAGGCTATACATTTAGAATTGCAGACAATTCAGAAGATAACCATAAGGTCTTCTTCATCTATATCAGGAAGCACAAAAGAAACATACAACTCTGTGGTGAATTTATCTCCATTAGTACCTCTTCCTCTGACCCTAAGGACATTTTTTAATAATCTAGCCAACAAATTGTCTCTCAATTTCATTCCAACCAACCTTCCCTCTGTCACCTCTACTCTCCGTCACCCCCCCCCCCCACCTCGAGATCAATTTGAACCAGTCCTTTTGGAACTTTTCAAAATTAAAAATGTTACTTCTATGGGTCCAAACAATATCCATGAATGTCTGCTGAGAAGCTTAAAGTCCCACCTAGCAAAACCCTTCCATCAATTCCTGAACCTGAGTACCTCCACAGATTATCTCCCCAAGGTGTGGAGAATGACAGCTGTGGTGCCCTTGCAATAAGGTGATCCCTCTAGTAAACCTGGGAATTACAGACCCATTAGCCTCACTAGTATGATTTGTAAGGCTACGGAACATATTATAGCTGAACTAATAAACATTGCTATAGGTGACCATATATCCCCTGGTTTCTCACCAGTTTGGCTTTGCAATGGGCAGATCATGCCTGCCCAGCCTGGCTGAGTTCTTTGAAAGGGTTACTGAGGCCATGGATAAGGGGTATACAGTCCACACTCTGGATATGGACCTTGCCAAGGCCTCTGATACTCTCTTCCATGCTAGGATTACTGAAAAACTCAATTCAACATTAACCCATACGTAGATCGTTACATTGCTAACTGGCTCTCTGACAGAACCTATACTATTGAGGTCAATTGTATTTCTCTAGAAAAAAAAATGCCACCAGTGATGTCCCACAATGATCTGTCCAGGGTCTCCCTTCTTCTTTGGTATATAAATGTCACATAAAAAAAAATATCAAAGAATTATGGTTAACAATGTTTACTAATGATTACAAACTGGGGGCAGTTATCACATCTATTTTTGATACTGAAATTCATCAGCAAGGGTAGAACCATACAAATTTTTGGTGTAGTAATCATGGGCTTTACCCTCAATGCCAAATAATGCAGCTTTCTTTCCTTTGGTAAATCTAGCATTACCATATAGATAACATTCCACTGAAATTTGGCACAGTCTTAAGGGGCATATGTTGATAAAACACTGTCCTTTGATCACCATGTCTCTATGGTGATAAAAAAATCCTTCTGCCTTGCACAATGTATCCCAAATGGTATTACCTAAAAGTCCAAAGAAGTTATAGTCCCACTTTTTTCATCCATTGTTATGTGCATCATTGAATACAATGCATAGTTCAGCATGCACCTCACCAAGCACTGAAACCAGATTGAGAGACCTCAACATTTTTTCACAAAAAAGATCTCACATCTCAGTACCTCTCAAGTGTACAGATTTTTGCAGAATGTCCAGATTTTTTGTGTCATATTTTTGGTCCATTTTTCATTAAAATTGTGGTTTCCTGGCACATTAGTGGCAAATCTTTAAAGACTAAAATTAAAAAATAATGACAGACATTTGAGTTACAGACTTCATACCCTTCAGAAAATTCATACTAATGTAAAACCTGTTATTCTATCAACTTTCTAGGTTTGTAACAGCAATATTTAAAAATTGTCCCTATTTCTGGGCCTTTGTCCCACTTTTATTTATGGTTTGTCCAGATTTCTTGCTCTAAGGGATTGAGCGGTATCACTGCATTTAGCTACTCTGACAGACTAAAAGCCCTGTCCCTCTACTCAGTGTCATACAAACTCCTGGGGATGATTTCCACTTAGTTTTCTGTGCAATGAACAAACCAGCACTCTTTGAATTCCTTTACCTAGATAGAAACAGTGGTAAAGCAAACACTCTATACAGAAACTGCTGAATCAACAACTTCAGGTGGCATGACGGATTCCTAATGCATCACACTCACCATCTCTGACATAGGCTGCTGTTACCTATCAAGCAGAGTACTTCCTTAACAACAGTTAGAAACCAGTCTGGATAATTGGATTTGTAATTACAAATTTGTGGATATGTACAGAAAGTATACTTAATGGAGGGCATTGATGGTTTTCCAGCAGTATTGGGTGATGTGGCTTAGCTTCTTGATGGTTTGCATTGGTTGTAAGCTTACTAAGAACCTGTAAAGCTATCTATATATCAGACAGTGCAGTGGTGTGGCAGTTAACACTGTCATCTCACAGGAAGAGGATCTCTGGTTAAATTCTCAGCTGGGGTGCTTTCTGTGCAGAGTCTGTGGAAGAATACTCTGTTCTATATAGTATATACTGTCTTTTCAAACTACTGCTAGCATGATTATTAGCTTGAATAAAAGCTGCAAGAATGATATGAAATATAAAGGGTTAATTTAGAAATAGTGTAAAATGCTGAAAAATAGAAAGTAGTAAGTATGCTGGCATAGCATAGATATTGGCATCCATGTGAAGGAGTATGTTATTGAGAAACAAAGTCGGTAAAAATAACTGCACAGATGGCAGCTGGAAGGACTTCAACAAAGTAAAGGGACATAACATCAAGCAAGATAAAGTTGAAACATCAGATAGTGCTGGAACACCACATTTCAGATAACTGAGTTTCCCTGGACCACCAAGCTTAAATCAATGACAAATCATAAATTAGGAGAACAAAAAAAAAACTGTTATACAAAGAAAAAACTGTATTACATCAGAAAAAAAATACCAGACTTTCTGGTATAAATATAACTGTGCATAAACAAGCTTTGGGTATTTGCCATAGAGGGCGGACAGCATTTTTGTTACATGCTTGTAGATTTGAAAAGAAAATGTGAAATTAAAGCGTATTAATTGAAACAGTTATCTTTGTGTATTTATTAACTAAAACAGTTACGTTCTTGTATTTATTGTACTTAGTGCAATACAGTAATAAGACTAGCTGATCACGGTAAGTAGTTAAATGTACTTTGGTATGCTTGCATGTAAATGCAAGTAACAGCAAGATAACAAACAGAAACACGCGCATAAGATTCATAAAATTCTTCAATGGTAAGCCACAGTTGATGGACCGAATGGCTTCTTATTGTGACAACTACAGCTTCTTTTTTATTTTATTCAGTTAGTACATTCAGTTCCAGTGCAAACGTTTGCCTCCTTCTTCTGTACAGTATCCAGTAGCAGACCAGTGCCTCTCTGCAAATTCCACAGGTCCTGCGCATTCCGATAGTTGAATTTGCCAACTGTGGTTGACCTCCTTTTCAGAGAATCGACGAGGGACTTTCCACGCTTTCTCGACAGAAGACTTGATCACCTTCCACACAAAAACTGGTAATTCTCTTTTTGTTTCTCATTCTACAGCATGGATGTCATAAACAACAGAACTGTAAAGTGTAACACTACCTTTCAGGTAGACAGTAGTAATAGTCCAGCACATGTATTGTCAGGATTTAAAGATTGGTATAAACACAACTGTAGCACATACAGTACTTTATTAGTTAATGTTAATGTCAATGCTTTATGTAAATGCATTACGTTTGACTGGTATCTTAAACAGCAACATCATTTGTATGACAGTAAACGTTTATGTCCTGTCACCACATGTAAAGTGTTAATTTCAGAGTTACCATATCAGTCAAGTCAGTTGTTTACAAGATATTCTGTATATCTTGCTAGACAAAAGTGGCATAAAACCACTGCACATTACAATACAGATAAAACAGAGACGAAGTTCATGGTGAACTGACAAAAAGATTTAATAAACTTCTAAGACACAGTCAGAGTGAGTTCAAAAAGTTCAGACAACATATGCAAATACTTTTTCAAAAGTGCATACGAGCTTTAAAGTCAGCAAAACAGAATTCTGATAAATATAATCTGATTAGTAAAGAGTTAAAGAAACAGCAGTTAACTGCGCTGATAAGAAATAATTTACGACGTACTATTCTACCTTTAGAAAATGGTTAAGCGTACACAGCACAAACTTTCATTCAGTTAAAGCAAGGCACTTAAACCATTTCAAATAAAACAGTTCTAGGGCATAGAAATCAAATGAGAGTAGCTAAATGCAGAAAAGACATGACGTCACAAGACTGACATGCATGCATTTTTTTTCATCTAAAGTGCAGCAAAAGGGAGACCACAGCAAATGTAAATCATGTAAATATATCTGTTTTACGCATGTGTTAGTTAAGTCAATATCTCTTTTGTTTCTTACAATATTTTCTAATTGTATGATAGCATAAAAAACTCCAGCAAAAATAGTCTTTAAAAGCAGCATTATGCATAGTTAGGCAAATTACAAATGTTTATTATAATTCTAAGAGTTTTACAACTGCATTTTAATATCAAGTTGCAAGTATATTAACAAATGACTGAAGGTACGAGTAAGTGCTGAAGGAGTTATGCGTTAAGTGTCTGGAATGCGCACAAAAAAAAAAGTATGTGAGCTCAAATCTTTCCAGGCTGGAATGGATAGTTACAAGAAATGTTGCATAAGATAAAATGTTACTAGTACTGAAGTTTATAAGGTCAAGGAAGCAAGACTGGTTGTCAGGCCAAATGGCTTACATTTTTCTAAAACATTATTGTTAAGTATTCACGTACAGCATTAAGCAAAAAGCACAAAAGTCTAATCCTGTTTAGTAATTGTAATAAGATGTCACAATTGTGCATGCATGTCATTAATAATCTGTTTGCAAGTAAATACTACGAGTACAGTCAGTACATGAGCTATAGTATGCAGTTAAATTATGCAGGTCCCTTTACAAAACGGGAGGGTACAAATATTACTAGTAACAGTAAACGTCTTTTCAAAATTGGTAAAAGCAATTCCTATTACAACTTTGACAGTATAGACAACAGCAAAATAAATAAGCAAATGTGTAAGAGCAAAGTGTCACAGTCTACATAACAGCCAAAAGGGCAAGCATACATTCAATTCTCACAGCATAAAACAAACAATACTGCAATAAAATAATGTATACTACAGGGGAAAGGGCATGCTTTCAATTTTACACTAACTGTGTAAACAGTACTGCAAAAGGTATGTAATTAGCAGGCTTCACTTTAATGTTAGGTTTAAAAATTGGACTGAGTGTACATTACAGCCATGTATATACAAATACAAAAACAATCTGTACAAGCAAGTGTATTCTGTACAGTATATAGTAAATGGTTAATCTATTTAAATAGAGTAACAAGTCATAGCTTGACATTTGTGACGTGTGTTTTTTTTTCAAAAAACTGCAATGCCTTTGCAATGAAATTCTCAAGCATTGTCAATAAATTACTGTATAGGACATCACTGTATAGAGTCATATTCAGATTCATCCAGTTCTAATAATAATGGTTGTCATCATTGTGTTGACAATATTAAACTATGTTAACTTGCTGTATTAAAAGGAAATCTAAAGGTTTTGTTTCCCAATGTGTTTCTAGTTAATAGCAATATAACTTGACTATAGACAGTTTTGTATTTAAAATAAAACAGAGGGAATGTATTATTTATTATTTATTTTATTTATTTTACATTTGTTAACCGGGCTAGTCTAGCTGGATACATATCCGTTTTCAGTAGAGGCCCGAGGAGAAAAGCTCCAAACAAACAAACAAAATATTAATACATGTTACAGATAGACACAAAATAATGCTACAATAAGAGAGTAAAAGTGATATTTACAAGATGAAACAATGACTTAGTAGTTATATAGGATACAGTACAAGCTGGTGGTTAAGCATGGTATTAATTTCACATGGGGTGTAAGATAGACAAGCTATATACATGTATAGAGTTATAGATATGTTTAAAAATGTATAAATGCATGTGCACATCTATTTGCTAGTTAGATGCATATACACATCTGTTGCTATAATATATGTAGAAATAATATAGTTAGTTAAATACATGTATTTCTGTTTGGTAGCACATATATATTCTGGTACAGCTTGAGACAAGCTGAATGTTCAGTGTCTGGAGCATGCTTCAAGGACTATAGATAAAAACGCAGCTGCGAGACAAGTCATGCACCATTCAGCACAGACATCTGCATTTCATTTGCATCATTCTAAACATCAAAACAGGGAATTACAATATTTCACAAATAAAACTTAAAAATGCTACACAAAATAGAACACAAGACAATTTCAGTTATAAAAAGCATACGTTTAAAAAATAACATTTAACACAAATATAACAGCACGGTTAGCTAAACAAGGTCAGGCATACATAAAAGTAGAGAAACAATCAAAGACTGACATAAACATTTCGATAAACAGCTCTATTTCTATTAAATGCTGTACATTACCCACTGAAAATGTAACAGTTCTGACAAGGGACGACATCATGCAAAAATGTCACATTGTGTAGACAATAACACAAAAATAAGAATAAGCTCAACAGAGGAAGAAAATGTTATGATTTATAACAATACTCTGTTTATTTGCATAAACAACACAGTAATACAAGAAAAAGGACCATGGGTTAAAATACTTACCATTCTGGGTAATAAACCAGTACTTCATGCAGATCAAGTGGTAAAAGTACCATCCACATGTACCATGATAGGACAAGAATACCAAAAGACAATATTGCACTTCAATATTACATTTCCAAGTTTTAAAGATAGCAAATGCAGATTTAAAAGACCTTGGTTTGAAAACTAGTAAAACAAGATATCTCACAGATTATACATTTACAAGCACAAGGAAATCCTACTATTTAGTAAGTCATTACAAGTATCTTTGATAGACAGATTAAAATTTAGTATAAATGGACAATATTGCTATCAAATTTCAAAATGTTTGTTAAAGTGGCAACACAGTTTGTATGCGTGGTTTCAAATAACCCAGTGTTAATAGTAAAAGGCAAAAACAGAAGCTGACACCGCCCATAACTGGTGGGACATATTTAAAGAATGGTCATCATGTGGGACCAAATTGCTAAATTGGTTAATACATCCTGTGTTGGTAGTTTTGGGAGTCATAATAATAATGACAGCTTGGAATTGTTTTATGTGCTGCAAGTTACAAAGAGTTGCAATAACGCAACAAGTTACGATTGTAAATATGAGCAAAGTGGTAAATGCTGTAAATAGCAATGCTGATGAAACAAATGCAGACTTTTCTTTAACCGAGGTTTAGCCCATTCCTCAAACAAATCATAAAAACGGGGAACTGAAAGAATACCCTGTTCTATCTAGTATATACTATCTTTTCAAACTACTGCTAGCATGATTATTAGCTTGAATAAAAGCTGCAAGAATGATATGAAATATAAAGGGTTAATTTAGGAATAGTATAAAATGCTGAAAAATAAGAAATAGTAAGTGTGCTGGCATAGCATAGTTAAAATGTAGCATCCGTGTAAAGGAGTATGTAATTGAGAAACAAAGTCTGTAAAAATAACTGCGCAGATGGCAGCTGGAAGGGCATCCACAAAGTAAAGGGACATAACATCAAGCAAGATAAATTTGAAACATCAGATAGTGCTGGAACACCACGTTTCAGATAACTGAGTTTCCTTGGACCACCGAGCTTAAATCAAGGACAAATCATAAATTAGAAGAACAAAGAAAAACTGTTATATAAAGAAAAAAACTGTATTACATCAGACTTTGAAAAAAATACCAGACCTTCTGGTATAAATGTAACTGTGCATAAACAAGCTTTGGGAATTTGCCATAGAGAGCGGACAGCATTTGTGTTACATAGGTTCATAGGTTGGTACTAGGCTATCAGGGTAGATCTGAAAAGAAAATGTGAAAGTAAAGTGTATTAATTGAAACAGTTATCTTTGTGTATTTATTAACTAAAACAGTTACGTTCTTGTATTTATTGTACTTAGTACAATACAGTAATAAGACTAGCTGATCACGGTAAGTAGTTAAATGTACTTTGGTATGCTTGCATGTAAATGCAAGTAACAGCAAGATAACAAACAGAAACACGCGCATAAGATTCCTAAAATTCTTCAGTCTGCATGTCCTCCCTGCATTCTTATGGGTTTCCTCCAGGTGCTCAGGTTTCCTCCCACATTACAAAGACATGCGTCTGGAGCGTTTCTCCCAGGCCTTTGCTGAAAATTGGCTTATTCCAAGTCAGACTTTCCTGGTAAACAGATGTTAAATAAATAAATAAATAAATAAATAAATAAATAATGTCACAGATGACTGCAATGAAATGGACCGAGCTCATGGGCACAATTCTGGAGTCCTACTTTCAAAAGGTTTTCCACCACTGTAAATAAAGTACTTTATAAGTCACTTAACAATTCTTTCTCAGTCAGGTCATTTGAATGTAGAAGACATCATGGTACTTAACAGAAAGAGGTCAGGCTGACTAAGCTTAAGCATCAGAAGAAAAATCCATTAAATGCAAAAAGATAAAGCAGCAACAAAATAATAAGAAATAATACCTTTACACACAAATTGTGACCCATTTCAAATTATAAAGTAGATTCCCCACATCTCTAAACCTATATTAGTTATCATTCAGTCTTTTAGGACCTGTTACGGACTCCATGCTTTTTCTGTTAAGTAGAAAACATGTAATTCCTGCCTATCACCACCCTATCAGCTTCTTCAATGACCTATTCCACATGAGTAAGGGCCTCAGTAAAAGATCATAACCATCCTCATTTGGCACATATTTGTTTGTTTAATAATGACCACCTTAGTATCTTGAACATCAGTAATGTCCACTTTCCTTTTATACTTTTGACTACCACCATATGCAAAGGCCATTTTGTATTCCAAAGTCACAATAATACTTCCTTATTTCATTTGCAGCTGTCCTATGATAGCTCAGTTCTTTTTCTTCACAGCTTCCCTAACTACCTTTTTAAGCTTCACTTCTCTCAGCATATGTCAGCATCAGGACTCTCTTCATCCTGTGAAATATGTTGCTGTTCTTAAATGTTATAAATGTCACCCATATTCTATGTTACAAAATTTCACCCTGTGCACCTGTTCTCCCCTCTGCCTATTGTATCTCATCCCTTGTCTGTCAGCTTATAGTCTCACCTGTAAAGCAGGGCACAAAGGGCCTTTAACACCAATTCTTACAAGCTACAGTACCTATCATTTATGACATGTAGGCCACTTCTGAGGTCTCCAGCTCATGAACATCAAAGACAGCTGCACCTCTTCTGTGGAGCTTATGCTTGGGTTTCCCCATCTACCCACAGGTCAGCCTTTGACATCACTAACCCACAGGTCAGCCATTGACTTCACTAACCCACAGGTCAGCCTTTGACTTCACTAACCCACAAGTCACCCATTGACTTCACTAACCCACAGGTCAGCCTTTGGCTTCACTAACCCACAGGTCAGCCCTTGACTTCACTAACCCACAGGTTAGCCATTGACTTCACTAACCCACAGGTCAGCCTTTGACTTCACTAACCCACAAGTCACCCATTGACTTCACTAACCCACAGGTCAGCCTTTGGCTTCACTAACCCACAGGTCAGCCCTTGACTTCACTAACCCACAGGTTAGCCATTGACTTCACTAACCCACAGGTCAGCCTTTGACTTCACTAACCCATAGGTCAGCCTTTGGCTTCACTAACCTACAGGTTAGCCATTGACTTCACTAACCCACAGGTCAGCTTTTGACTTCACTAACCCACAGGTCAGCCTTTGGCTTCACTAACTCACAGGTCAGCCTTTGGCTTCACTAACCCACAGGTCAGCCCTTGACTTCACTAACCCACAGGTTAGCCATTGACTTCACTAACCCACAGGTCAGCCTTTGACTTCACTAACCCACAGGTCAGCCTTTGGCTTCACTAACCTACAGGTTAGCCATTGACTTCACTAACCCACAGGTCAGCCTTTGACTTCACTAACCCACAGGTCAGCCTTTGGCTTCACTAACTCACAGGTCAGCCTTTGACTTCACTAACCCACAGGTCAGCCTTTGGCTTCACTAACTCACAGGTCAGCCTTTGACTTTGCTAACCCACAGGTCAGCCTTTGGTTTCACTAACCCCACTACTTCCTGCAACCTTGTTCTCCAGTTTCCTTTTACCCCCTTTTTTTCTAAATATTACTCTATCATCAGGCCATATACACTCAAAAATCCCCTAATTACAAGTAAGTCAGTGAAACCTCTGTTTACTTTGCTTCTAAACCCTACAACTTAGTACTGTGTTCCCAAAGGCCCAGTGAAATGCTTACAACACATCTGCCCTTTTACATATTATATTTATCAAAAACTACATCACAGAGATGCATAATAATAGACATCCACATGTATAAACATTCAGTACTCACCTTACATTGCCACATATTGTTTTGATTCCAGTGAAAATCAGCAGCCAGTAGCAGACACATCAGTGTTTAAACTACATGCCCCCACCTTCCTTGCCAAACTGTCAATGTACATGTACTTGTCCAGTCCACATCCTTTGGTTACCCCCCTAGGGTGGGCAAATAATCATATTCATCCCTTGAGGTTGTCAACATCTTTCTTTCAGAGACACCAGTAAACATGTTTATGTGTCATAATGCCAACAACAGACACTTCCATTGCAAATGTCTGTTCATGAAACATGCTTTAGAACCAGCCATTCTCCTGACGCAGTGTCTTGTCCTCAGAATTGGATCGTCTATCCTTGCATCGCCTCCCCAGGAGGAACTTTGCACCACCACAGCCTTTTTCTAACACATTCCAACTCTCAGGATGCACAACCCCAGAAAAGAAGACAAACCCTTGCTGTTGTACAAAAACAAGTAAGTTCAGAATAATTGTGCTGAATTCACCAGCCCATTTCTGTGAACTATAGCTTTGACAAAATGTGATCAGGCCAATATTTCTGAATATGACTTGAGGCACTGCTACCTTTTTTAAGTAAGGGGGTTCAGTGATGTCAGTACTTAATGCTAGGAGATGTGGCCGCTGCAGGGGAACAATAGAGTGAGGCCTGATTGATAATAGGTGCATATTTCTGTGATGCTATATGAATCTGTCTCGCTCATATCTCCAGCAAATTTGCTGAGTTTTACTATGAATTGGGCTTTTTACTGTTAATGTTCTGACTGCAGGATTATTTTAAACTAAAAGTGTAATGCAATTTCCAGCTTAGTATCATGTATTAACTTACCTTTTACAATCTGCATTACAATGTCTAGTGTTTAATTCATAATATAGGTTCATCAGAGATCAGACACTTTTGATTGGTGACTTTCTGCCTTCTGCTGACAAGTCTGTGAGTGCCTTATGAAATCTTTTCAGAGGACTACATTCATTTAAAAAAACGAGGCCTTTGTCTGTACTGGTATTGGTTTTCAAATATATTCATGGTACAATTCCGATAGTATTATTTCATTTTCCCTTTTTTCCTTTCATAAGCCCATGATTACATTCATTATTTTTTTCATTTACTGGGCCGTTACATTTTTGCTTATCTTCAATAGTAATTTGTGAAATACTTGATTTGCTCATAACAGCTTGATAAAAGAGTTATTTAACATGCATATTATGTTTTCATAATCATGACTGAACTTCTCATTTATGGAGTCATGATCTGTTATCACTTCACTCTTCATTGCATCGTTACCCCTTTTATTGCCCTTTCAGTTATTTTTCCTTATAAATTATATATGGTAATGACTTCCTGGATTTATATGACTGAATAGTACTTTGCCCTTCTTTGAAGCATTACTAAATGCTGTGCTGTGCTCATTAATGCATTTATTCTAGCTTCACTCTTCCACAGTGTACAAACAGAATCCCACCTTATACTTTTCCTATGTTTCCATTTTTCCCACAGATAGAATTTTTTCTCTCTTTTTTGCATTTTCTCCTGCATGTTTTGCTAAAAATTCTCTTATGAGAACTCTTATTTAATTGTGTACTATTGGAAGATATATAGAAGCTATATTAGTATCTGCATTAGCATAATAATCTTTTTTTAACTTCAGTTAAAATCACTACATTTGCGAAGGCAGCACTGATTGCACTTGTTACTGGTGCTGTCTCAAAGCTCTTGGGTTTGATCCCGACATCTGCTTACTGACATGAAGAATCTTTGGGTTCTCTCTAGGCCTACATCGGGTTTCTGGTATCTGCTATCTTCAAAAGACACAATGGTGGAATTGCTGCTTTGACTACAAATGCCTTTGACTTTTTGGGTCACATTATGGCTGTAAAAAGACTGTATAGATTGCGTCACTTTCTAGATAAATAAATAAATAAATATATAGTGAAATAGACAAGTAATATTTCTCTGATTTGAATTTATGTACTTATTGCAAAAAAATGAAAAAGAAACTCACAAGAATAAGTGAGCAGAACCAACATGGAAAAAGTACTTTGTGTTATGGCCTCATTACTTCACTTAACCTAAGACATAGATCATCCAAATTGCCCTTTCAACCTGTTAATTTCACCTCAGGCATTTTGTTAGATTTAGGGGGAGTACAAATGTGCCATTTACTATCTGGTACTCTTATTAATTAAATGAATGATGGAGTAATTGAGTACGTCATACATCCATTAATGAAAAACTAAGAGTTGTGCCTAGAATGACCATACACACCTATCATCCCTGTCAAGGCATATACATGTATATATGCAGTTCAGTAAACAGACTGGCTCATGAAGCAGTAATGCCACACATGCACGTTCACTGCCAGATGGCTGCTAGTGCATCATTCTCATCAGAGTTACATATGTGCTTACACACTGTGTGTATACGCACGCACATACACATTCACAAGTACAAACACACACACACACACTCACATGTGCACACACGTGCAGACACATGCACACACACACATACAGACACACACACACACACACACACACACACACACACACACACACACACACACACACACATACACACACACAGACACACACAGACACACACACACACACACACACACACACACACACACACACACACACACACAGCTGGATGTGTAGTCCCTTAATGACTGAAACCACAGTAAACAGGCCATTAGAAAGATATAGATCACTAGTGATATATGACACTTTGGTATGGTTCACTAATGACAGATTCATCAACAGACTTCAAACTAAAAATGCCTTACTGCGAAGGGTTCATGTGCCCATACTGCATATAGAGCACAGTCCCTCACAACTCCCACAAGATTATAATGTGGCCTCAAACTTTGGAGAAAGTTATAATTTAGGGGACACACACACACACACACACATATTTATGGGTCTGTTTTGCTTAGTCAACATTTCAAACATCAAACCTCATATGTTCGAGGCAATATGATTGACATCCTGAAATGTCAAATGTTGGGCAGTGCAAGACTGCTGTTTGTACTGTGATTGCAGTACAGTGCGGATCACGGAAATCACCCTTTTCCCCACTGCAGTGCAACCTCGGAGTTAGTATATATCATTAGCCCAGAAAAAGGGATGTGGAGAAAGTAGCCCCTCCACACACATGGGGGTGCAGAAGGGTTTCCCCCTGCAAAACAGTGTTTTTATTTTTTTATTTTCTTTTTGCCATTTCAGGAAGCTAATCATATGGTGTCAACCATATGAGGTTCGCTCTGAAACATTGATAACATAAAATAGCCGTACACACACATACACACAAACACACACACACACACACACACACACACACACACACACACACACACACACACACACACACACACGGATTCACTGTATAATCTCGAAATACTGAAATCTTGAACTTCAGTATTTCGAGACCATAAAGTCAAATGTTCTAAAGTTCCAAATCCCGAAACCCCAAAACTGCGAAACACAAAATCATGCAAATAAACAAACCATACACCACAAATTCATACATCATCCAACCCACACCACGACAAACAAAACACACACAAACACAAAAACACAAACAAACAAACCTACAATACATATATGCAGGGGGGTATAAAATATATATATATATATATATATATATATATATATATATATATATATATATATAAGCAGTAAATGTTGCCATCTGTTATGCTGACATGCCTTAGTGGATAGAATGGATGTAAGACAGGTGTTTGAAAATTACATTGCCTGGGGTAGGGGAATACACCCTTTATCCGTGCGTCTGTGCGTGTGTGTGTGTGTGTGTGTGTGTGTGTGTGTGTGTGTGTGTGTGTGTGTGTGTGTGTGTGTGTGTGTCTCAAATTTACTAAAGACACTCTCTACAAACAAAAGTAAATCTGCTCCCCTTTGGTTAGGAATAAAAGAAACTTCTTTCCAAAATACAAAAATTATTCCTCACACACAAGTGACTATGACTCATGTACTTCACTCCCCCAACACAAACTTTGTCCCTCCCAGTTCAAAAACATTTCATGTAATTAAAAACTAATGTACTCACTCCCAGAGAAAGTAATAGGCTCTATGACTCATTTTTCTCTTTATAAAAACTGCAGCTTCATTATATCCTAACCATTTGCCTTTGTTTTCGGTCTCTCTCTCTCCCACATCACGCCAGCTTACGAGAAAAAATATTCCTGTATCAAAACTTCTAGTCCTAAAGACTTGGGTGATTTCTGACCTGTTGCCATTCCACCAAGGGCACCTCAAATCCCCCCAAAAATCATATTTTGACAGATCAGTGAATGTTCATTGTTTAATATGGCTCTTCATCACCATTTCAAGCAGCTGTGCTGAATGAGTAAAGATATGCTTATTAAAATAGTGTTTGCAGAAGTAAAAAAGAACATTTGATTTTGTAGTCGACAACCCCCTTTTAAAACAACAAAACTTCTTTTAAGGTTTTCCAATTACCTGTCATATAGATCATTATATGTGTAGACTGGCCATTTTTAGGTGAAAGCTTAACCAACAGGGGAGACATCTGTTCTTGGACCCTTATTCTTAATCAACAGGGGAGACATCTGTTCTTGGACCCTTATTCTTAATCAACAGGGGAGACATCTGTTCTTGGATCCTTACTCTTAATCAACAGGGGAGGCATCTGTTTTTGGACCCTTACTCTTGAACAGGGGAGCCATCTGTTCTTGGGCCCTTAGTCTTAATCAACAGAGGAGCCATCTGTTCTTGGACCCTTACTCTTAATCAACAGGAGAGCCATCTGTTCTTGGATGCTTTACTCTCAATCACTATGGAAGCTATCTGTTCTTGGACCCTTACTCTTAATCAACAGGGGAGCCATCTGTTCCTGGACCCTTAGTCTTAATCAATAGGGAAGCTATCTCTTCTTGGATCCTTACTTTTAATCAACAGGGGAGACATCTGTTCTTGAATCCTTACTCTTAATCAACAGGGGAGACATCTGTTCTTGGACCCTTACTCTTAAACAACAGGGAAGACATCTGTTCTTGGACCCTTACTCTTAATCAACAGGTGAGCCATCTGTTCTTGGACCCTTACTCTTAAACAGAGGAGCCATCTGTTCTTGGATCCTTACTTTTAATCAACAGGGGAGGTATCTGTTCTTGGATCCTTACTCTAAATCAACAGGGGAGCCATCTGTTCCTGGGCCCTTACTCTTAATCAACAGGGGAGCCATCTGTTCTTGGGCCCTTAGTCTTAATCAACAGGGGGCCTATCTATTCTTGGATCCTTACTTTTTAATGATACATTGTTGATCTCTGTTGTGACTTTAAATGACTTAATGTGACCTTATAGGCAGATGACACCTAGTACTACTTACGGAGGTCAGAGAAGTTACTACAATAAAGAACAGTCTAAATAACACTTTCATAAATTCTAAAAAATGATTTATGGGGAAACTCTGTAGCCATACAAACAGAAGCACAGCACATTGGTACTTGGAAAAAAACTGATCTGGTCACTCATTAATAATCAATGAGCGAAATACTGTCACCACCTCAGTATTTCAAATGCTAATGGATATTGTTTAACCTCACACTTAATATCTAGCATCACAGTAAAGGGATAACTGGCAAGGTTCAAATCAGATCAGGCTTACACACCCTGCCATCAGGTTTACTAACACCAGTAACCAAAATGTATGCCTAAACTAGATTATATTTTTCTACTTCTTGTCAATGGAGCTCAATTAGATCAAAAACTTTGCAAATTTGTACAAACAAAATAAGTCAATTTATTTTAATATCCAGCCATAGAAGTAGCGACATTTCTAATTAAATAAGGCCAACCACCTCCCCATTAATAAACACTCTACCTCACTACTCAGAATCTCAGCCCCAGGGGGTTTCCCGCTCTGTCTATTCTTCTTTATAAGAGTCAAGCCTCTCTGTCCCTTTGCATCACAAACTAATGAACTGGCTACTTTGCTACTACCAAGAGTTTCAAATTTAAAACAGGAAAGGGCTCTCTCATAGTATAGCGCTCCATTATGGAACACACACCCCACAGATTTAAACGGCAGTTTTAAACCTGAAACATTTAAAGACAAACTATTAAACTTACTAAAACAGTAAACATAATGTAAAAGCTTTAAAGAGAATAGCCAACCTACTAATTCTATGAAGTACTGATCAGCCTGTAAATTTTTTTCTGTATTTTTCTTGAATCTTTAATCTATCACAGCTAATAACTTCCAATTCCTACTTAACTCAGTGCATGTTAAAACAATGTATGATGCTGAATAATCAAACTTGCATGTAAAAAAAAATAATGGAACCAAATGAAAGTTTTACAGCTATAAGTAATCCCGTTGCTGAGGCAGTGGTTTACTACAGCTATCCAGCTTAGACTCGATTCTGTAATTTTGAGGAAGACATCATCTGTAAAGCTGGACAAGTCAAGCCCACACTAAAAAATGATTGGTGACTTACTGAATTGTACAGACTCAATGGCATTTTAATGTAGGTCACTAATTAGTTATTTTTCAGTTAGTGGATATGAAGCCACTGCAGGAGGTAATACAACATGTTGTTTTGTGGTTTTTTGCAAACTCCTCTTTAATTCTAAGTACAGGGCGGTGCAGTGGTGCAGCGATTAGCATTGTCACCTCACAGCAAGTGGCTCTCCAGTTCAATTCTCAGCTGGGATGACTTCTGTGTGGAATCTGTATGTCCTCCCTGTGTTTGTGTGGGTTTCCTGCCACTTTCCAAAGACATGCATCTGGTGCATTTCTCCCTGTGCCTCTGCTGAAAATAGGCTCTTTCCCAGTAAACAAATTTTAAATAAATACATTGTTTGTTTCATTGGGAAGGATTGGTGTCGTCCCCCCCCCCCCTTAAGTCTCCTTCCCTTCCTTTTTTAAAAAACTAAACAGAAGCAAGAATTAAAGGGGTATGCCAGCCCTCCTTACTCATGGAATAAGTGTAACAGAGAGTGCATGGTGAAGTTTAAAAAAAAAATGAGCATGCAGACAGAATAACTGACCACAGCAGATCTAATGCAAGACAAATTTTGTAGAAGACAGTGAAGGAGATACCTGTAGTAAAACATTGTTGAGGATTTAATATTTCTGATTTCATTTGTGCACATTGAGTTGTATGTTGTCCTACATGTTCAGTATAGTATAATGTATTTTTATATTGATAAACTCCTGTTGTATTTTATTACACTCTATACTTTATTCTGCCTGTGGTGAGAGACACATGGCTGAAAAGGGTTTCTGGACCAATTCTGTGACTACACTAACAAATAAATAAATAAATATATTTAGAAAATTTAAAAGTTCATCAATGAATCTTTCTTTGATGAACCAAACAGTTGCCATGTAGGCAAAAGGATATGCCCCTGCATTAACAGGTTACCTAAACAAATAAGTATCGGAACTTTCTTTCCATGCTACCGGCGTAAGGAAAAAACATTTATTTTTAAGAACTGTTGATTTATTTATATATTTGACCATATTAATGAATGTGTAGTGAGATGAGCTCCAGACTTGCTAATGCTCACAGGCTGACACAAACCTGAGTTCACGGTTTTATCTACCCCTTGACTTAAGAATGGGCCCATTCCTGTCATGGTATTAAACCGTCTAAATGCTTATGTTGAAGAAACAAAACAGCAAGAGCAGAAAATTTATGAATGTTGGTCTAGGACAGAGTGGTATAGCACAGCGTATTAATCAAATGATTTACTAACAAGATAGCCAGTTCATGAACAGTATTTGCTTCTTTAAATTCTATGGAATTGGCAGTCTTGCAAACCATACCGCATAACTTATTTGCTTAAGAGTTCTGGACAAAGGCAAAAATAATGGAAGAAAAACAGAGGCCCAAAATCAGAAACAGTTTTCAATATTACTCTAAATCACTTAGAATGTAAACAGAGCAGCTTGTTTTGCAACAACATTCATTTTCTGAACAATAAGAAGTGTGAAACTCTAATGTCCAGCCTTACAAGCTGCAATCCTAAAGAATTTACCAGAAAATCAAAAATTTTATGAAGAACATGCTAAAAATATGAGGCATCAGGGACATTTGAGAGGTATGTAGCAAATCCACTGTTGTAAGAATAAGACCTAAGACACATATCCAAATGTTAAATGCCGCGGTGGTATGGCGGTAGCATTGCTACCTCACAGCAAGAGGTTCTCCCATTCGATTCTCAGCTTGGCTTGAGAGTGCCTTCTGTGTGAAGTCTGCATGTCCTCCCCACGGTTGGGTAGCGTTCGAAAGACATGTGTGCGTAAATGGGCATGCCTTCGTTGAAGGTTGAGCGTCGAGCTGGCACCTCGGCGTTTCATAAAAATCTACTGCCAATCATTAGCGGGACGGAGTTCCGCTGTGGCGACCCCTTACCGGGAAAAGCCGAAATACCAACAACAACAACAACACATATCCAAATGTCGTTTCCAAAGCACTGAATGTTTTACAGCAGTGCTCCTCCCCTTGCACCAGTTCCCCTGTAGACCCTTCTGTAATTATGCCGTGCTTCTCGTTTTTGTTTGCTGTCTAAATAATAATAAAAATTAGAAGCTTCCTGTTATCCTATTTCTTTCTTGCTTGCTTTTTCTGATGTTTTCTCTCTCACATTACAACTCTGTTATGTTTGACTCTTCATTTTATGTATTGATGTTTTCTCTCTCACATTACAACTCTGTTATGTTTGACTCTTCATTTTATGTATTGATGTTTTCTCTCTCACATTACAACTCTGTTATGTTTGACTCTTCATTTTATGTATTGATGTTTTCTCTCTCACATTACAACTCTGTTATGTTTGACTCTTCATTTTATGTATTGATGTTTTCTCTCTCACATTACAACTCTGTTATGTTTGACTCTTCATTTTATGTATTGATGTTTTCTCTCTCACATTACAACTCTGTTATGTTTGACTCTTCATTTTATGTATTTAATCCATCTGATTACTTCCACTGTTGTTCATCCAAACTTTTCCAGACATCAAATATCTTTATTTTTTATTTTTTGTATTATTTTTATTTTTATCTGAAATGTCTTTCAGAGTTTATTTCAGTATTTCTTGCACTGAGTTGCACATTGCACCTTGAATCTATATGTATATTTACTTTTTGTCCTGTTCTTAATAGCTGCATGTATGTCATTTATGTAATTCATACTTGGAGAGTCACTGAAACTGCAGTCACATTCCTTGTATGCGTGGCCAGTATAAATGGGATTCGGATACACTGCATGCATTTTATTCTTATTCTCCCTTCCCTTGTTTCCTGGTATATTCTCTTTTCATTCTAGGCCTTCTTGTTCATTTCATTTTTTTCCTAACTTATCTTAACCTTCCTTTTTATCTAAGTATATTTTATGGGTTATGTTTTTGGCCCTTAAGTCATGTATATCACACTTATCCATGGACCTTACTTACTCAATTGTTTTGTGTTTTTCCCACTTTGACTATCCCACCTCCACCCCCGCCACCACACACACACACACACACACACACACACACACACACACACACACACACACACGCACACACACATGCACACGCACGCACACCCATGCACACAGATACACAGACACACACACACACACACAAATAAATAAATAAACATTTTTACACAAACCTACTGCCACTTGCTTCTCTATGATTAGACCTCAGTGTCTCTTCCCAAATAGCATGTATTGCTTATCTGGTACAAAAGGATTGTTCAAACACCACACACCTCTTTATCTGGCATGAGCAGGGAAGCACTCCATTTTATTTAGCTAACTTAGCTCAACATAGCATCTGCTGACCAGAAAACATTCAGATAAACTACCTGACCACCACAGGCTTAAACACAACAGTAAGCCCACTTTTTCCCACTGTCCCTCTCAAACAGCTGCATTCTCATGAGTAATATGCTTTAAACAGAAAAAACATAACCCTGGTCAAGCATGTGTTACTGCATCTAGGGTTGCCACCTGTTCCCACTGATTTATCATTTGTTGACTAGGTTAGTCCCACTAGGCTAGTAGTCAACTTTCAGGGGAGACCCAATGTGGCATTTATACTGCTAGGGAAAATTTGGCTTTTCAAGATATGCCATGGGATTTTTATTTCCTCCTGAGATACTGCCAACTCAAGCAGATGGAACCTCAGTTTAACACCTCATCCAAAGGACAGCACACTCAGGAATGCAAAAAGCCTCTTATGCTAGACTGCAGTGTCTGCAATCGATCTACCTAGTGAGGGAAAAGAACCTATAGCTTTCTACATCAAAGGCAGGTGTGCTACCTGTTGCGCCACTAGCACTGTTAAGGTCAGGTGTAGGTATGCTAGTTAATGCAGGGCATTCCCTGTTTTGTCCTGCAAAAAAGCATGAAAGATGATAAAGGTCATGAGGTTGTAGAATAATGCCCAAAAATCAGGGACAGATTTAAATATTGCTCATAACTTTAAGAAGGTGATAAAATAGCAGGTTTTGCATTACCATGCATTTTCTGAAGGATCTAAAGTCTGAAACTCAAATGTCTACTATTATTTAGTGACTTCAGTCATCAATGATTAGCCAGAAAACCTCAAATGTTATGAGAGCAGTCCAAAAATATGAGGCAAAAATCTGGGCATTCAGCAAAATTATCATCAGTTGTGAGGTATGTCTACAAATGAGTAAAGGTGGGCAGGAGGTCTTCACCTACTCGTGTAAACCCTAACTTTATCCCCACTCCTAACCCCAACCCTGCACATATGGGTGCTAAACACTGTTTCCCTAATAGGCCACTAAACAAAACAAAAGCACACACAAACACGCATACGCACAATCCAGTGCTGACGCATACACTCATTTCTATAACACATCCCCTTCCCTAGCCCGTTCTGTAGCCCTAAGCCACAAACTATATATCTCTTATACACACATAAATCTAATCCCACTTCCAAAACCTTTGTTACAGAAAGTTTCTGCTTTAGTACAAATTTCACTTACCTTAAATTTGATATTGTACACTTTGAAGAATGCTTCCTTTGATCATCCCACTATTCGACTAATTTTCTGTTCTCAAAAACTTCAGCAATGAAATAAAGTTCAAAGAAATTTAACAAATCCATACAGATATAGTTAAATATATACATGCATACTTCTCAACCTCTTAGAGCACGAAATCTGGGCAAAACCATAAATAAAAGTGGGACAAAGACCCAAAACTAAAGACAATTTTTAAAAACTGCTCTTATAAACTTAGAAAGTTGATAGAATAACAGGTTTTGCATTAGTATGAATTTTCTGAAGGGTATTAAGTCTGAAACTCAAATGTCTGTCATTATTTTCTAACTTCCATCTTTAATGATTTGCCACTAATTTTCCAGAAAACCACAGTTTTACTAAAAACGGACCAAAAATATGAGGCAAAAATGTGGACATTCTGCGAAAATCTGGACAGATGAGAGGTACGCACACTGTACACACATACATACCAAAACGGCAAAAATTCCAGTCTAAATCATGCCAGACACAAAACCAAACTACAACATTGAAACTCATGTTACAGCAAGAATTTCTAAAGGCATATACAGAGATGCAGAGTGAGACCAACTATTTATTCAGGACTGTCCAGTCTGTGCCTCAGCATTTCCTGGAAAGTCGCATAGTTTTCAGTCTTTCAGTTCAGGCACACTGCAGCTGTGAAACAGAAGTAGCTTACCCGGGGGAGATTTACTTTTAATCTCGGCATTTTTCCCAACTATTTGTCACTTATTTCTTCATAGTCTCATCCTCTATCCATTCCTTAAACACAAGACTAATTTCAAA